>NC_134364.1:60264783-60547762 GCF_048569485.1 Anomaloglossus baeobatrachus | reverse complement strand
CATCCCAAATTGGGGTGCATAGCAAGGTGGAGGTCAACCACCGACCAATTCAATGAAGAAAAAACAAAAAGCCAGCACCAAATGTGCACTTCAGCACTAAACATTCCAAACTGTACTTATTATAAAAATTTTGAGATTTTTTGGCAAAAAATTGCAATTTCTTGAGCTGCCTCGCCACGTCACGGCAAATCTCATTAGAGGCAGTCCTACACTAAAATATTTTTATAAAATGTGCCATACGGCCTCACATATGAATAGTAGAACTGCTCTCAGCAGCACTCACCTGGTCTATTTCAATCCCGTACCCATGACTGAGTCATGGCTGTGGGCGGGACAGGTCCAAGCAAATGCTGCATGAAGTAAATAGCCTGTGGACAAAGCCTGATGACTCAATGTGAACAGTCACCAACCGCCAAATCCCAGACAGATGGAATACATCCCAAATTGGGGTGCATAGCAAGGTGGAGGTCAACCACCGACCAATTCAATGAAGAAAAAACAAAAAGCCAGCACCAAATGTGCACTTCAGCACTAAACATTCCAAACTGTACTTATTATAAAAATTTTGAGATTTTTGGCAAAAAATTGCAATTTCTTGAGCTGCCTCGCCACGTCACGGCAAATCTCATTAGAGGCAGTCCTACACTAAAATATTTTTATAAAATGTGCCATACGGCCTCACATATGAATAGTAGAACTGCTCTCAGCAGCACTCAACCTGGTCTATTTCAATCCCGTACCCATGACTGAGTCATGGCTGTGGGCGGGACAGGTCCAAGCAAATGCTGCATGAAGTAAATAGCCTGTGGACAAAGCCTGATGACTCAATGTGAACAGTCACCAACCGCCAAAATCCAGACAGATGGAATACATCCCAAATTGGGGTGCATAGCAAGGTGGAGGTCAACCACCGACCAATTCAATGAAGAAAAAACAAAAAGCCAGCACCAAATGTGCACTTCAGCACTAAACATTCCAAACTGTACTTATTATAAAAATTTTGAGATTTTTGGCAAAAAATTGCAATTTCTTGAGCTGCCTCGCCACGTCACGGCAAATCTCATTAGAGGCAGTCCTACACTAAAATATTTTTATAAAATGTGCCATACGGCCTCACATATGAATAGTAGAACTGCTCTCAGCAGCACTCACCTGGTCTATTTCAATCCCGTACCCATGACTGAGTCATGGCTGTGGGCGGGACAGGTCCAAGCAAATGCTGCATGAAGTAAATAGCCTGTGGACAAAGCCTGATGACTCAATGTGAACAGTCACCAACCGCCAAAATCCAGACAGATGGAATACATCCCAAATTGGGGTGCATAGCAAGGTGGAGGTCAACCACCGACCAATTCAATGAAGAAAAAACAAAAAAGCCAGCACCAAATGTGCACTTCAGCACTAAACATTCCAAACTGTACTTATTATAAAAATTTTGAGATTTTTGGCAAAAAATTGCAATTTCTTGAGCTGCCTCGCCACGTCACGGCAAATCTCATTAGAGGCAGTCCTACACTAAAATATTTTTATAAAATGTGCCATACGGCCTCACATATGAATAGTAGAACTGCTCTCAGCAGCACTCACCTGGTCTATTTCAATCCCGTACCCATGACTGAGTCATGGCTGTGGGCGGGACAGGTCCAAGCAAATGCTGCATGAAGTAAATAGCCTGTGGACAAAGCCTGATGACTCAATGTGAACAGTCACCAACCGCCAAAATCCAGACAGATGGAATACATCCCAAATTGGGGTGCATAGCAAGGTGGAGGTCAACCACCGACCAATTCAATGAAGAAAAAACAAAAAGCCAGCACCAAATGTGCACTTCAGCACTAAACATTCCAAACTGTACTTATTATAAAAATTTTGAGATTTTTGGCAAAAAATTGCAATTTCTTGAGCTGCCTCGCCACGTCACGGCAAATCTCATTAGAGGCAGTCCTACACTAAAATATTTTTATAAAATGTGCCATACGGCCTCACATATGAATAGTAGAACTGCTCTCAGCAGCACTCACCTGGTCTATTTCAATCCCGTACCCATGACTGAGTCATGGCTGTGGGCGGGACAGGTCCAAGCAAATGCTGCATGAAGTAAATAGCCTGTGGACAAAGCCTGATGACTCAATGTGAACAGTCACCAACCGCCAAAATCCAGACAGATGGAATACATCCCAAATTGGGGTGCATAGCAAGGTGGAGGTCAACCACCGACCAATTCAATGAAGAAAAAACAAAAAGCCAGCACCAAATGTGCACTTCAGCACTAAACATTCCAAACTGTACTTATTATAAAAATTTTGAGATTTTTGGCAAAAAATTGCAATTTCTTGAGCTGCCTCGCCACGTCACGGCAAATCTCATTAGAGGCAGTCCTACACTAAAATATTTTTATAAAATGTGCCATACGGCCTCACATATGAATAGTAGAACTGCTCTCAGCAGCACTCACCTGGTCTATTTCAATCCCGTACCCATGACTGAGTCATGGCTGTGGGCGGGGACAGGTCCCAAGCAAATGCTGCATGAAGTAAATAGCCTGTGGACAAAGCCTGATGACTCAATGTGAACAGTCACCAACCGCCAAAATCCAGACAGATGGAATACATCCCAAATTGGGGTGCATAGCAAGGTGGAGGTCAACCACCGACCAATTCAATGAAGAAAAAACAAAAAGCCAGCACCAAATGTGCACTTCAGCACTAAACATTCCAAACTGTACTTATTATAAAAATTTTGAGATTTTTGGCAAAAAATTGCAATTTCTTGAGCTGCCTCGCCACGTCACGGCAAATCTCATTAGAGGCAGTCCTACACTAAAATATTTTTATAAAATGTGCCATACGGCCTCACATATGAATAGTAGAACTGCTCTCAGCAGCACTCACCTGGTCTATTTCAATCCCGTACCCATGACTGAGTCATGGCTGTGGGCGGGACAGGTCCAAGCAAATGCTGCATGAAGTAAATAGCCTGTGGACAAAGCCTGATGACTCAATGTGAACAGTCACCAACCGCCAAAATCCAGACAGATGGAATACATCCCAAATTGGGGTGCATAGCAAGGTGGAGGTCAACCACCGACCAATTCAATGAAGAAAAAACAAAAAGCCAGCACCAAATGTGCACTTCAGCACTAAACATTCCAAACTGTACTTATTATAAAAATTTTGAGATTTTTGGCAAAAAATTGCAATTTCTTGAGCTGCCTCGCCACGTCACGGCAAATCTCATTAGAGGCAGTCCTACACTAAAATATTTTTATAAAATGTGCCATACGGCCTCACATATGAATAGTAGAACTGCTCTCAGCAGCACTCACCTGGTCTATTTCAATCCCGTACCCATGACTGAGTCATGGCTGTGGGCGGGACAGGTCCAAGCAAATGCTGCATGAAGTAAATAGCCTGTGGACAAAGCCTGATGACTCAATGTGAACAGTCACCAACCGCCAAAATCCAGACAGATGGAATACATCCCAAATTGGGGTGCATAGCAAGGTGGAGGTCAACCACCGACCAATTCAATGAAGAAAAAACAAAAAGCCAGCACCAAATGTGCACTTCAGCACTAAACATTCCAAACTGTACTTATTATAAAAATTTTGAGATTTTTGGCAAAAAATTGCAATTTCTTGAGCTGCCTCGCCACGTCACGGCAAATCTCATTAGAGGCAGTCCTACACTAAAATATTTTTATAAAATGTGCCATACGGCCTCACATATGAATAGTAGAACTGCTCTCAGCAGCACTCACCTGGTCTATTTCAATCCCGTACCCATGACTGAGTCATGGCTGTGGGCGGGACAGGTCCAAGCAAATGCTGCATGAAGTAAATAGCCTGTGGACAAAGCCTGATGACTCAATGTGAACAGTCACCAACCGCCAAAATCCAGACAGATGGAATACATCCCAAATTGGGGTGCATAGCAAGGTGGAGGTCAACCACCGACCAATTCAATGAAGAAAAAACAAAAAGCCAGCACCAAATGTGCACTTCAGCACTAAACATTCCAAACTGTACTTATTATAAAAATTTTGAGATTTTTGGCAAAAAATTGCAATTTCTTGAGCTGCCTCGCCACGTCACGGCAAATCTCATTAGAGGCAGTCCTACACTAAAATATTTTTATAAAATGTGCCATACGGCCTCACATATGAATAGTAGAACTGCTCTCAGCAGCACTCACCTGGTCTATTTCAATCCCGTACCCATGACTGAGTCATGGCTGTGGGCGGGACAGGTCCAAGCAAATGCTGCATGAAGTAAATAGCCTGTGGACAAAGCCTGATGACTCAATGTGAACAGTCACCAACCGCCAAAATCCAGACAGATGGAATACATCCCAAATTGGGGTGCATAGCAAGGTGGAGGTCAACCACCGACCAATTCAATGAAGAAAAAACAAAAAGCCAGCACCAAATGTGCACTTCAGCACTAAACATTCCAAACTGTACTTATTATAAAAATTTTGAGATTTTTGGCAAAAAATTGCAATTTCTTGAGCTGCCTCGCCACGTCACGGCAAATCTCATTAGAGGCAGTCCTACACTAAAATATTTTTATAAAATGTGCCATACGGCCTCACATATGAATAGTAGAACTGCTCTCAGCAGCACTCACCTGGTCTATTTCAATCCCGTACCCATGACTGAGTCATGGCTGTGGGCGGGACAGGTCCAAGCAAATGCTGCATGAAGTAAATAGCCTGTGGACAAAGCCTGATGACTCAATGTGAACAGTCACCAACCGCCAAAATCCAGACAGATGGAATACATCCCAAATTGGGGTGCATAGCAAGGTGGAGGTCAACCACCGACCAATTCAATGAAGAAAAAACAAAAAGCCAGCACCAAATGTGCACTTCAGCACTAAACATTCCAAACTGTACTTATTATAAAAATTTTGAGATTTTTGGCAAAAAATTGCAATTTCTTGAGCTGCCTCGCCACGTCACGGCAAATCTCATTAGAGGCAGTCCTACACTAAAATATTTTTATAAAATGTGCCATACGGCCTCACATATGAATAGTAGAACTGCTCTCAGCAGCACTCACCTGGTCTATTTCAATCCCGTACCCATGACTGAGTCATGGCTGTGGGCGGGACAGGTCCAAGCAAATGCTGCATGAAGTAAATAGCCTGTGGACAAAGCCTGATGACTCAATGTGAACAGTCACCAACCGCCAAAATCCAGACAGATGGAATACATCCCAAATTGGGGTGCATAGCAAGGTGGAGGTCAACCACCGACCAATTCAATGAAGAAAAAACAAAAAGCCAGCACCAAATGTGCACTTCAGCACTAAACATTCCAAACTGTACTTATTATAAAAATTTTGAGATTTTTGGCAAAAAATTGCAATTTCTTGAGCTGCCTCGCCACGTCACGGCAAATCTCATTAGAGGCAGTCCTACACTAAAATATTTTTATAAAATGTGCCATACGGCCTCACATATGAATAGTAGAACTGCTCTCAGCAGCACTCACCTGGTCTATTTCAATCCCGTACCCATGACTGAGTCATGGCTGTGGGCGGGACAGGTCCAAGCAAATGCTGCATGAAGTAAATAGCCTGTGGACAAAGCCTGATGACTCAATGTGAACAGTCACCAACCGCCAAAATCCAGACAGATGGAATACATCCCAAATTGGGGTGCATAGCAAGGTGGAGGTCAACCACCGACCAATTCAATGAAGAAAAAACAAAAAGCCAGCACCAAATGTGCACTTCAGCACTAAACATTCCAAACTGTACTTATTATAAAAATTTTGAGATTTTTGGCAAAAAATTGCAATTTCTTGAGCTGCCTCGCCACGTCACGGCAAATCTCATTAGAGGCAGTCCTACACTAAAATATTTTTATAAAATGTGCCATACGGCCTCACATATGAATAGTAGAACTGCTCTCAGCAGCACTCACCTGGTCTATTTCAATCCCGTACCCATGACTGAGTCATGGCTGTGGGCGGGACAGGTCCAAGCAAATGCTGCATGAAGTAAATAGCCTGTGGACAAAGCCTGATGACTCAATGTGAACAGTCACCAACCGCCAAAATCCAGACAGATGGAATACATCCCAAATTGGGGTGCATAGCAAGGTGGAGGTCAACCACCGACCAATTCAATGAAGAAAAAACAAAAAGCCAGCACCAAATGTGCACTTCAGCACTAAACATTCCAAACTGTACTTATTATAAAAATTTTGAGATTTTTGGCAAAAAATTGCAATTTCTTGAGCTGCCTCGCCACGTCACGGCAAATCTCATTAGAGGCAGTCCTACACTAAAATATTTTTATAAAATGTGCCATACGGCCTCACATATGAATAGTAGAACTGCTCTCAGCAGCACTCACCTGGTCTATTTCAATCCCGTACCCATGACTGAGTCATGGCTGTGGGCGGGACAGGTCCAAGCAAATGCTGCATGAAGTAAATAGCCTGTGGACAAAGCCTGATGACTCAATGTGAACAGTCACCAACCGCCAAAATCCAGACAGATGGAATACATCCCAAATTGGGGTGCATAGCAAGGTGGAGGTCAACCACCGACCAATTCAATGAAGAAAAAACAAAAAGCCAGCACCAAATGTGCACTTCAGCACTAAACATTCCAAACTGTACTTATTATAAAAATTTTGAGATTTTTGGCAAAAAATTGCAATTTCTTGAGCTGCCTCGCCACGTCACGGCAAATCTCATTAGAGGCAGTCCTACACTAAAATATTTTTATAAAATGTGCCATACGGCCTCACATATGAATAGTAGAACTGCTCTCAGCAGCACTCACCTGGTCTATTTCAATCCCGTACCCATGACTGAGTCATGGCTGTGGGCGGGACAGGTCCAAGCAAATGCTGCATGAAGTAAATAGCCTGTGGACAAAGCCTGATGACTCAATGTGAACAGTCACCAACCGCCAAAATCCAGACAGATGGAATACATCCCAAATTGGGGTGCATAGCAAGGTGGAGGTCAACCACCGACCAATTCAATGAAGAAAAAACAAAAAGCCAGCACCAAATGTGCACTTCAGCACTAAACATTCCAAACTGTACTTATTATAAAAATTTTGAGATTTTTGGCAAAAAATTGCAATTTCTTGAGCTGCCTCGCCACGTCACGGCAAATCTCATTAGAGGCAGTCCTACACTAAAATATTTTTATAAAATGTGCCATACGGCCTCACATATGAATAGTAGAACTGCTCTCAGCAGCACTCACCTGGTCTATTTCAATCCCGTACCCATGACTGAGTCATGGCTGTGGGCGGGACAGGTCCAAGCAAATGCTGCATGAAGTAAATAGCCTGTGGACAAAGCCTGATGACTCAATGTGAACAGTCACCAACCGCCAAAATCCAGACAGATGGAATACATCCCAAATTGGGGTGCATAGCAAGGTGGAGGTCAACCACCGACCAATTCAATGAAGAAAAAACAAAAAGCCAGCACCAAATGTGCACTTCAGCACTAAACATTCCAAACTGTACTTATTATAAAAATTTTGAGATTTTTGGCAAAAAATTGCAATTTCTTGAGCTGCCTCGCCACGTCACGGCAAATCTCATTAGAGGCAGTCCTACACTAAAATATTTTTATAAAATGTGCCATACGGCCTCACATATGAATAGTAGAACTGCTCTCAGCAGCACTCACCTGGTCTATTTCAATCCCGTACCCATGACTGAGTCATGGCTGTGGGCGGGACAGGTCCAAGCAAATGCTGCATGAAGTAAATAGCCTGTGGACAAAGCCTGATGACTCAATGTGAACAGTCACCAACCGCCAAAATCCAGACAGATGGAATACATCCCAAATTGGGGTGCATAGCAAGGTGGAGGTCAACCACCGACCAATTCAATGAAGAAAAAACAAAAAGCCAGCACCAAATGTGCACTTCAGCACTAAACATTCCAAACTGTACTTATTATAAAAATTTTGAGATTTTTGGCAAAAAATTGCAATTTCTTGAGCTGCCTCGCCACGTCACGGCAAATCTCATTAGAGGCAGTCCTACACTAAAATATTTTTATAAAATGTGCCATACGGCCTCACATATGAATAGTAGAACTGCTCTCAGCAGCACTCACCTGGTCTATTTCAATCCCGTACCCATGACTGAGTCATGGCTGTGGGCGGGACAGGTCCAAGCAAATGCTGCATGAAGTAAATAGCCTGTGGACAAAGCCTGATGACTCAATGTGAACAGTCACCAACCGCCAAAATCCAGACAGATGGAATACATCCCAAATTGGGGTGCATAGCAAGGTGGAGGTCAACCACCGACCAATTCAATGAAGAAAAAACAAAAAGCCAGCACCAAATGTGCACTTCAGCACTAAACATTCCAAACTGTACTTATTATAAAAATTTTGAGATTTTTGGCAAAAAATTGCAATTTCTTGAGCTGCCTCGCCACGTCACGGCAAATCTCATTAGAGGCAGTCCTACACTAAAATATTTTTATAAAATGTGCCATACGGCCTCACATATGAATAGTAGAACTGCTCTCAGCAGCACTCACCTGGTCTATTTCAATCCCGTACCCATGACTGAGTCATGGCTGTGGGCGGGACAGGTCCAAGCAAATGCTGCATGAAGTAAATAGCCTGTGGACAAAGCCTGATGACTCAATGTGAACAGTCACCAACCGCCAAAATCCAGACAGATGGAATACATCCCAAATTGGGGTGCATAGCAAGGTGGAGGTCAACCACCGACCAATTCAATGAAGAAAAAACAAAAAGCCAGCACCAAATGTGCACTTCAGCACTAAACATTCCAAACTGTACTTATTATAAAAATTTTGAGATTTTTGGCAAAAAATTGCAATTTCTTGAGCTGCCTCGCCACGTCACGGCAAATCTCATTAGAGGCAGTCCTACACTAAAATATTTTTATAAAATGTGCCATACGGCCTCACATATGAATAGTAGAACTGCTCTCAGCAGCACTCACCTGGTCTATTTCAATCCCGTACCCATGACTGAGTCATGGCTGTGGGCGGGACAGGTCCAAGCAAATGCTGCATGAAGTAAATAGCCTGTGGACAAAGCCTGATGACTCAATGTGAACAGTCACCAACCGCCAAAATCCAGACAGATGGAATACATCCCAAATTGGGGTGCATAGCAAGGTGGAGGTCAACCACCGACCAATTCAATGAAGAAAAAACAAAAAGCCAGCACCAAATGTGCACTTCAGCACTAAACATTCCAAACTGTACTTATTATAAAAATTTTGAGATTTTTGGCAAAAAATTGCAATTTCTTGAGCTGCCTCGCCACGTCACGGCAAATCTCATTAGAGGCAGTCCTACACTAAAATATTTTTATAAAATGTGCCATACGGCCTCACATATGAATAGTAGAACTGCTCTCAGCAGCACTCACCTGGTCTATTTCAATCCCGTACCCATGACTGAGTCATGGCTGTGGGCGGGACAGGTCCAAGCAAATGCTGCATGAAGTAAATAGCCTGTGGACAAAGCCTGATGACTCAATGTGAACAGTCACCAACCGCCAAAATCCAGACAGATGGAATACATCCCAAATTGGGGTGCATAGCAAGGTGGAGGTCAACCACCGACCAATTCAATGAAGAAAAAACAAAAAGCCAGCACCAAATGTGCACTTCAGCACTAAACATTCCAAACTGTACTTATTATAAAAATTTTGAGATTTTTGGCAAAAAATTGCAATTTCTTGAGCTGCCTCGCCACGTCACGGCAAATCTCATTAGAGGCAGTCCTACACTAAAATATTTTTATAAAATGTGCCATACGGCCTCACATATGAATAGTAGAACTGCTCTCAGCAGCACTCACCTGGTCTATTTCAATCCCGTACCCATGACTGAGTCATGGCTGTGGGCGGGACAGGTCCAAGCAAATGCTGCATGAAGTAAATAGCCTGTGGACAAAGCCTGATGACTCAATGTGAACAGTCACCAACCGCCAAAATCCAGACAGATGGAATACATCCCAAATTGGGGTGCATAGCAAGGTGGAGGTCAACCACCGACCAATTCAATGAAGAAAAAACAAAAAGCCAGCACCAAATGTGCACTTCAGCACTAAACATTCCAAACTGTACTTATTATAAAAATTTTGAGATTTTTGGCAAAAAATTGCAATTTCTTGAGCTGCCTCGCCACGTCACGGCAAATCTCATTAGAGGCAGTCCTACACTAAAATATTTTTATAAAATGTGCCATACGGCCTCACATATGAATAGTAGAACTGCTCTCAGCAGCACTCACCTGGTCTATTTCAATCCCGTACCCATGACTGAGTCATGGCTGTGGGCGGGACAGGTCCAAGCAAATGCTGCATGAAGTAAATAGCCTGTGGACAAAGCCTGATGACTCAATGTGAACAGTCACCAACCGCCAAAATCCAGACAGATGGAATACATCCCAAATTGGGGTGCATAGCAAGGTGGAGGTCAACCACCGACCAATTCAATGAAGAAAAAACAAAAAGCCAGCACCAAATGTGCACTTCAGCACTAAACATTCCAAACTGTACTTATTATAAAAATTTTGAGATTTTTGGCAAAAAATTGCAATTTCTTGAGCTGCCTCGCCACGTCACGGCAAATCTCATTAGAGGCAGTCCTACACTAAAATATTTTTATAAAATGTGCCATACGGCCTCACATATGAATAGTAGAACTGCTCTCAGCAGCACTCACCTGGTCTATTTCAATCCCGTACCCATGACTGAGTCATGGCTGTGGGCGGGACAGGTCCAAGCAAATGCTGCATGAAGTAAATAGCCTGTGGACAAAGCCTGATGACTCAATGTGAACAGTCACCAACCGCCAAAATCCAGACAGATGGAATACATCCCAAATTGGGGTGCATAGCAAGGTGGAGGTCAACCACCGACCAATTCAATGAAGAAAAAACAAAAAGCCAGCACCAAATGTGCACTTCAGCACTAAACATTCCAAACTGTACTTATTATAAAAATTTTGAGATTTTTGGCAAAAAATTGCAATTTCTTGAGCTGCCTCGCCACGTCACGGCAAATCTCATTAGAGGCAGTCCTACACTAAAATATTTTTATAAAATGTGCCATACGGCCTCACATATGAATAGTAGAACTGCTCTCAGCAGCACTCACCTGGTCTATTTCAATCCCGTACCCATGACTGAGTCATGGCTGTGGGCGGGACAGGTCCAAGCAAATGCTGCATGAAGTAAATAGCCTGTGGACAAAGCCTGATGACTCAATGTGAACAGTCACCAACCGCCAAAATCCAGACAGATGGAATACATCCCAAATTGGGGTGCATAGCAAGGTGGAGGTCAACCACCGACCAATTCAATGAAGAAAAAACAAAAAGCCAGCACCAAATGTGCACTTCAGCACTAAACATTCCAAACTGTACTTATTATAAAAATTTTGAGATTTTTGGCAAAAAATTGCAATTTCTTGAGCTGCCTCGCCACGTCACGGCAAATCTCATTAGAGGCAGTCCTACACTAAAATATTTTTATAAAATGTGCCATACGGCCTCACATATGAATAGTAGAACTGCTCTCAGCAGCACTCACCTGGTCTATTTCAATCCCGTACCCATGACTGAGTCATGGCTGTGGGCGGGACAGGTCCAAGCAAATGCTGCATGAAGTAAATAGCCTGTGGACAAAGCCTGATGACTCAATGTGAACAGTCACCAACCGCCAAAATCCAGACAGATGGAATACATCCCAAATTGGGGTGCATAGCAAGGTGGAGGTCAACCACCGACCAATTCAATGAAGAAAAAACAAAAAGCCAGCACCAAATGTGCACTTCAGCACTAAACATTCCAAACTGTACTTATTATAAAAATTTTGAGATTTTTGGCAAAAAATTGCAATTTCTTGAGCTGCCTCGCCACGTCACGGCAAATCTCATTAGAGGCAGTCCTACACTAAAATATTTTTATAAAATGTGCCATACGGCCTCACATATGAATAGTAGAACTGCTCTCAGCAGCACTCACCTGGTCTATTTCAATCCCGTACCCATGACTGAGTCATGGCTGTGGGCGGGACAGGTCCAAGCAAATGCTGCATGAAGTAAATAGCCTGTGGACAAAGCCTGATGACTCAATGTGAACAGTCACCAACCGCCAAAATCCAGACAGATGGAATACATCCCAAATTGGGGTGCATAGCAAGGTGGAGGTCAACCACCGACCAATTCAATGAAGAAAAAACAAAAAGCCAGCACCAAATGTGCACTTCAGCACTAAACATTCCAAACTGTACTTATTATAAAAATTTTGAGATTTTTGGCAAAAAATTGCAATTTCTTGAGCTGCCTCGCCACGTCACGGCAAATCTCATTAGAGGCAGTCCTACACTAAAATATTTTTATAAAATGTGCCATACGGCCTCACATATGAATAGTAGAACTGCTCTCAGCAGCACTCACCTGGTCTATTTCAATCCCGTACCCATGACTGAGTCATGGCTGTGGGCGGGACAGGTCCAAGCAAATGCTGCATGAAGTAAATAGCCTGTGGACAAAGCCTGATGACTCAATGTGAACAGTCACCAACCGCCAAAATCCAGACAGATGGAATACATCCCAAATTGGGGTGCATAGCAAGGTGGAGGTCAACCACCGACCAATTCAATGAAGAAAAAACAAAAAGCCAGCACCAAATGTGCACTTCAGCACTAAACATTCCAAACTGTACTTATTATAAAAATTTTGAGATTTTTGGCAAAAAATTGCAATTTCTTGAGCTGCCTCGCCACGTCACGGCAAATCTCATTAGAGGCAGTCCTACACTAAAATATTTTTATAAAATGTGCCATACGGCCTCACATATGAATAGTAGAACTGCTCTCAGCAGCACTCACCTGGTCTATTTCAATCCCGTACCCATGACTGAGTCATGGCTGTGGGCGGGACAGGTCCAAGCAAATGCTGCATGAAGTAAATAGCCTGTGGACAAAGCCTGATGACTCAATGTGAACAGTCACCAACCGCCAAAATCCAGACAGATGGAATACATCCCAAATTGGGGTGCATAGCAAGGTGGAGGTCAACCACCGACCAATTCAATGAAGAAAAAACAAAAAGCCAGCACCAAATGTGCACTTCAGCACTAAACATTCCAAACTGTACTTATTATAAAAATTTTGAGATTTTTGGCAAAAAATTGCAATTTCTTGAGCTGCCTCGCCACGTCACGGCAAATCTCATTAGAGGCAGTCCTACACTAAAATATTTTTATAAAATGTGCCATACGGCCTCACATATGAATAGTAGAACTGCTCTCAGCAGCACTCACCTGGTCTATTTCAATCCCGTACCCATGACTGAGTCATGGCTGTGGGCGGGACAGGTCCAAGCAAATGCTGCATGAAGTAAATAGCCTGTGGACAAAGCCTGATGACTCAATGTGAACAGTCACCAACCGCCAAAATCCAGACAGATGGAATACATCCCAAATTGGGGTGCATAGCAAGGTGGAGGTCAACCACCGACCAATTCAATGAAGAAAAAACAAAAAGCCAGCACCAAATGTGCACTTCAGCACTAAACATTCCAAACTGTACTTATTATAAAAATTTTGAGATTTTTGGCAAAAAATTGCAATTTCTTGAGCTGCCTCGCCACGTCACGGCAAATCTCATTAGAGGCAGTCCTACACTAAAATATTTTTATAAAATGTGCCATACGGCCTCACATATGAATAGTAGAACTGCTCTCAGCAGCACTCACCTGGTCTATTTCAATCCCGTACCCATGACTGAGTCATGGCTGTGGGCGGGACAGGTCCAAGCAAATGCTGCATGAAGTAAATAGCCTGTGGACAAAGCCTGATGACTCAATGTGAACAGTCACCAACCGCCAAAATCCAGACAGATGGAATACATCCCAAATTGGGGTGCATAGCAAGGTGGAGGTCAACCACCGACCAATTCAATGAAGAAAAAACAAAAAGCCAGCACCAAATGTGCACTTCAGCACTAAACATTCCAAACTGTACTTATTATAAAAATTTTGAGATTTTTGGCAAAAAATTGCAATTTCTTGAGCTGCCTCGCCACGTCACGGCAAATCTCATTAGAGGCAGTCCTACACTAAAATATTTTTATAAAATGTGCCATACGGCCTCACATATGAATAGTAGAACTGCTCTCAGCAGCACTCACCTGGTCTATTTCAATCCCGTACCCATGACTGAGTCATGGCTGTGGGCGGGACAGGTCCAAGCAAATGCTGCATGAAGTAAATAGCCTGTGGACAAAGCCTGATGACTCAATGTGAACAGTCACCAACCGCCAAAATCCAGACAGATGGAATACATCCCAAATTGGGGTGCATAGCAAGGTGGAGGTCAACCACCGACCAATTCAATGAAGAAAAAACAAAAAGCCAGCACCAAATGTGCACTTCAGCACTAAACATTCCAAACTGTACTTATTATAAAAATTTTGAGATTTTTGGCAAAAAATTGCAATTTCTTGAGCTGCCTCGCCACGTCACGGCAAATCTCATTAGAGGCAGTCCTACACTAAAATATTTTTATAAAATGTGCCATACGGCCTCACATATGAATAGTAGAACTGCTCTCAGCAGCACTCACCTGGTCTATTTCAATCCCGTACCCATGACTGAGTCATGGCTGTGGGCGGGACAGGTCCAAGCAAATGCTGCATGAAGTAAATAGCCTGTGGACAAAGCCTGATGACTCAATGTGAACAGTCACCAACCGCCAAAATCCAGACAGATGGAATACATCCCAAATTGGGGTGCATAGCAAGGTGGAGGTCAACCACCGACCAATTCAATGAAGAAAAAACAAAAAGCCAGCACCAAATGTGCACTTCAGCACTAAACATTCCAAACTGTACTTATTATAAAAATTTTGAGATTTTTGGCAAAAAATTGCAATTTCTTGAGCTGCCTCGCCACGTCACGGCAAATCTCATTAGAGGCAGTCCTACACTAAAATATTTTTATAAAATGTGCCATACGGCCTCACATATGAATAGTAGAACTGCTCTCAGCAGCACTCACCTGGTCTATTTCAATCCCGTACCCATGACTGAGTCATGGCTGTGGGCGGGACAGGTCCAAGCAAATGCTGCATGAAGTAAATAGCCTGTGGACAAAGCCTGATGACTCAATGTGAACAGTCACCAACCGCCAAAATCCAGACAGATGGAATACATCCCAAATTGGGGTGCATAGCAAGGTGGAGGTCAACCACCGACCAATTCAATGAAGAAAAAACAAAAAGCCAGCACCAAATGTGCACTTCAGCACTAAACATTCCAAACTGTACTTATTATAAAAATTTTGAGATTTTTGGCAAAAAATTGCAATTTCTTGAGCTGCCTCGCCACGTCACGGCAAATCTCATTAGAGGCAGTCCTACACTAAAATATTTTTATAAAATGTGCCATACGGCCTCACATATGAATAGTAGAACTGCTCTCAGCAGCACTCACCTGGTCTATTTCAATCCCGTACCCATGACTGAGTCATGGCTGTGGGCGGGACAGGTCCAAGCAAATGCTGCATGAAGTAAATAGCCTGTGGACAAAGCCTGATGACTCAATGTGAACAGTCACCAACCGCCAAAATCCAGACAGATGGAATACATCCCAAATTGGGGTGCATAGCAAGGTGGAGGTCAACCACCGACCAATTCAATGAAGAAAAAACAAAAAGCCAGCACCAAATGTGCACTTCAGCACTAAACATTCCAAACTGTACTTATTATAAAAATTTTGAGATTTTTGGCAAAAAATTGCAATTTCTTGAGCTGCCTCGCCACGTCACGGCAAATCTCATTAGAGGCAGTCCTACACTAAAATATTTTTATAAAATGTGCCATACGGCCTCACATATGAATAGTAGAACTGCTCTCAGCAGCACTCACCTGGTCTATTTCAATCCCGTACCCATGACTGAGTCATGGCTGTGGGCGGGACAGGTCCAAGCAAATGCTGCATGAAGTAAATAGCCTGTGGACAAAGCCTGATGACTCAATGTGAACAGTCACCAACCGCCAAAATCCAGACAGATGGAATACATCCCAAATTGGGGTGCATAGCAAGGTGGAGGTCAACCACCGACCAATTCAATGAAGAAAAAACAAAAAGCCAGCACCAAATGTGCACTTCAGCACTAAACATTCCATCTGTATAGATTTTGGCGTTTGGTGACTGTTCACATTGGGTCATCAGGCTTTGTCCACAGGCTATATATATACTTCATGCAGCATTTGCTTGGACCTGTCCCGCCCACAGCCATGACTCAGTCATGGGTACGGGACTGCAATAGACCAGGTGAGTGCTGCTGAGAGCAGTTCTGCTATTTATATGTGAGGCCGCATGGCACATTTTATAAAAATATTTTAGTGTAGGACTGCTTCAAATGAGATTTGCCGTGACGTGGCGAAGCAGCTCAAGAAATTGCAATTTTTTGCCAAAAATCTCAAAAAAAAAAAAAATTTTTATAATGCAGTTTGGAATATTTGATGCCTTAGTGCACATTGGTGCTGGCTCTTTGTTGTTTCTAAGTTGCTGTATAGGCTGCAGCTGTTTGTTGTTGTTTTTTCCCCTGTCTGTTTTTCCTTCCCTAGTGTGTTATTAGTGCAGCGGTGAGGCTAGCGGCCCTCACATGCCAGCTCACTAGCCAGGGCTATTACAGGGTCTGCCAGGGCTTCAGGTTCCTGTTCGGTGACAGGTGTGGAACCTGTATAGGGACTGGCTAGGAGTGTAGGGTACAGTTGCAGGTGAGTGAAGGAGGTGTCCCATCTTCCCTCTCACTAGTGCTAGGGCCCACCGTTGATAAAGTGAGCCCGGTGTACTCCTTGTTTGTCGGGTGTCGTGTCTTAAGCCATATTCCTCCAGTCACTCACGTGACAAGAATTTACAAAGGATGGTGAAATAAAACAGTGGAGAGGAGGTTCAGATTGGGTTGGTCCTAATATGAGATAATTATAAAATATATTTTCAAAAAACAGCGCCACATTTGTGTACAGGTTGTCTGTGGTACTGCAGATCAGCCACATAATCACCCATGAAATGACTAGTGCAAAAGAAAAGAAAAAACAACACAACCGACTCCGTATAGATTATTTTTTTTCCTAATCACTCAAAAGTGTAATGGAAACGCATTCACATATAAACTGATACAGAAACCAGAAAGTGGAAAATTGTGACTTTTTTTTCAATGTTTCCTTGGTATTGAGATAAGAGTCTGCTCGGAAACATTGTGTGGGCACATTTACATCTGTCAACACAAATTACATATTGCCTGACAGCTGAAAGACCACCGCTTGTTGTGGCATTGTAATAAAGCCGAGTCCACATACAAATATGTACACGTGGTAGGATAAATACGGTAATTAAAGAGCAATGAATTAATACGATGCGGCCGACTGAAGAGTCATTGATTTGCATCTATGATGCGTCACAGAAAATCCAGATGTCTTCAGAAAAGGAGGCGGAATTGGAAATCTGTTATAAGGGCCATAATAAAAGGCCAGTCCATTATATGGACTTACTTCAAGTCCTCTACAGCAGGGCTCCTTAAGTCATCGGAAAGTAACCTCTTGTTTAAATATGTTTGCTAATTTTTTTTTTACAAATTTGTAATTTTTTTTATTTTTCAATTCATGATATGTTTTTTTTTTTTGTTTTTTTTTAAATAAGTCTTGCAATTTTCACACCGGCCACTAGGGCTCTTTTTGATACCTACTTCCTGTTCTTTCAGGAGCTGCACACATACATTAACAGCTATAGACTGACTCAGTGCCCATCTTTTGTAATGAAGCAATAGATTAAAGAGTTCAAAGGTCATTGTGACAGGAGGGGGAGTAGGTGAGCTGTGACATTGCCTAGGGTGAATTGTCCCACTATGAGTGTGGCGAGCGCGTTCAGACCAAAGAGGAGTATGATGCACAATGAAAAGAAAAAAAACACCAAAACAACACTACAAGCAGGGGGGAACACCAAGAACACAATACAAAGGAGGTCCCTGCCAGGACACCTCCGGCCCTCACCTCATGCTGACTCCTGAGCTTCCTAGCATCCCTATACAGGTTCTTTCAACCTGTCAGTGAACAGGATACCTTTGGCCCTCAGCTGGCCCTAAAATCACCCTGCCTAGTGAGTAGACCGACGAGTTCACTAGACTCACCACTACAATACGGAAATACAAGGGAAGGAAAACAAACAGAGGAAATACAGCAACACAAAAGGATAAAGGTTGGCTTCTTGGAACACTCCAACACCGCTTCTTCCACCAAGGGAGCCAGTATACAAATGGATTTGTATCAACAGCAGGGATTGCTGGGTAACACCTCTATTTAAACCTGACAGGCATCACTACAAAGTAGCTGCAGCTGAAGCACTCGGCTAGAGACTACTAAAGAAGGTGCCAGCAGCAAAACTGACATTAACCGTTTAGATACTATAGGAAACAAAACCACATTTAAATACAGAGTTACAGAGAGAGATAAGGGGCTCCAGTCCTCAAACTGCCACTAGTCTCCGAAAACAGGAAGACGACCGTGACAATTGTGCATCATGTCACTGTAATCCAGTCTGTGAAGATAATGAGACTTCTGGAATGGCTAATGTAAACAGGAAGTATGAGACAATACTAAAAATAATAAAAATTAAAATTTAGGTTTTTAGGAGCAAAACAGTAAAAATGCAGTGATATGACGATAATCTGCATAACTAATCGTATGCTAAATAGCTGCAAATCACATTTATATATGAGCTAGTCAAGATTATAGTCTATAAAATGCAGGCAGTCAATGACATCACGTGATTTAAAACAGACTATCTGAATTCTTCTAAGCTCTAGGTAGAAACAGGAAGTCTCTTTTTCATGCATGAGTCATCACTGCAAAGTCCCTGTAAGGGGGATGAGGGAGCAGCTGGGTCAGGAGTTTAAGAGAGGAATGATTCATGCAGAGACAAGTGACTTCCTGTTTCAACACAGAGAAAGAAAAGAGAAGAATTAACTGGGTAGAAAGTTAAAATAAGCAATTCTAAGTACACAGTGCCATATAATATGATGATTGTAATACACTAAGAGGATTCAAACTTTGAGGGAAGTGCTTCTTTAATTGTTGCAACTTGTTGCTGTATGAGTAGTTTCTCTCTATGTTTTATTATATATGCCCTTTTTGATTTGTTTGTGTCAGTTCTTCCATTTCTCCTAAACATTGTGATGATGAAGATAATGGTTGCAGTTTGTGCCAAGTAGAACAGTTAATTCTCCCACAATAAGAGCTGAATAACTCTGCTGAAAGCTGAAATCTGCAACAGGAAATAGTCCACTGCCGCCTTGACTTTTCTCTGGGAACAAAGGACTTTTTGAATGCATGATCCTTCTTTTCTTTGATATCTGTTGTAGACAACTATTGAGATTCCTCCCGCCACGTGAGTTCATTGGCAGTCTAGTCTGTCATGAAATCGCATGATTTCCCAGGTCACTGCCGCCAACAAAATCAACATACTCCTCCTCTTCTCCTGTCACTTGATCTTATAAACTAAATGACATTTATAAGGCAGCAGAGGACTATTTAGCTGCATCAAAGTACTTGAGTAAATTGGCCGTTTAGCCGGTCATGCTCCAGTTATGTAGCTTTACCCACTAGCATAACTGTGGGAGTTGAGTTGTCACTGAATCATTCATTGAGAAACTCATGTGCTGCTACTGTCATTGTTCTCACAATATAATTGTCATATGATCTTCTTTCAGCTCCCACTTCATAATTCCTCCCCTGTGACCTACAGTATTTTCACAAACATAACTGTATGATTCCCAGGTCACTGCCTCCAACAAAATCAACATACTCCTCTTCTGCTGTCATGTGATCTTATAAACTGCATGAAAGATATAAGGCATTAAAGGACTATTTAGTTGCCTCAAAGTACTTGAGTAAAATGGCAGTTTAGCTGGTCATGCTCTAGTAGCTTTACCCACTAGCATAACTACGGGAGTTGAAAAGTCACTGCCTCCTACATTGAGAAACTCATCTCCTGCTACTGTCACTGTTCTCACATGATTGCCTTTCCGCGCCTACTTAATATTTCCTCCTCTATGACCTACAGTGTTTTCACAAACATACCATAATCACATGATTTCCCAAGTCACTGCCTCCAACATATTCAACATATTCCCTGCTGTCACCTGATCTTATAAACTGAATGAAATATATAAGGCAGTAGAGGACTATTTAGTTTCCTCAAAGTACTTGAGTAAATTGGCAGTTTAGCCGGTCATGCTCCAGTTATGTAGCTTTACCCACTAGCATCACTATGGGAGTTGAGAAGTCACTGCCTACTACATAGAGAAACTCATCACCTGCTACTGTCACTGTTCTCACAATATAATTGTCATGTGTTCCTCATAATTTCCCTCCTAGAACCTACAGTGTTTTCACATACATAATCACATTATTTTCTAGGTCACTGCCTCCAACAAAATCAACATAGTCCTCTTCTGCTGTCACATGATCTTATAAACTGAATGAAATATACAGTACTGTATAAGGCTGTAGAGGACTATTTAGTTGTCTCAAAGTACTTGAGTAAATTGGCAGTTTAGCCGGTCATGCTCCAGTTATGCAGCTTTACCACTAGCATAACTATGGGAGTTGAGAAGTCACTGCCTCCTACATTGAGAAACTCATCTCCTGCTCCTGTCGCTGTTCTCACATGGTCTTCTATCCACACCTACTTAATATTTCCTCCCCTATGACCTATGATGTTTTTACAACATAATCCCATGATTTACCAGGTCACTGCCTCCAACAAAATCAACATACTCCTCACCTGCTGTCAACTGATGTTATAAACTGAATGAAAGATATAAGGCATTAGAGGACTATTTAGTTTCCTCAAAGTACTTAAGTAAATTGGCAGTTTAGCCGGTCATGCTCCAGTTATGCAGCTTTACCACTAGCATAACTATGGGAGTCGAGAAGTCACTGCCTCCTACATTGAGAAACTCATCTCCTGCTCCTGTCGCTGTTCTCACATGGTCTTCTTTCCACACCTACTTAATATTTCCTCCCCTATGACCTATGATGTTTTCACAACATAATCACATGATTTCCCAGGTCACTGCCTCCAACAAAAATCAACATACTTCTCTTCTGCTGTCACCTGATCTTCTAAAATGACAGCTATAAGGTAGTAAAGTGCCAGAAACTGCTACCACCCTAGATAAATGCTTATTCAGGTGTAGCCGATGACTCGATAATGACCAGATCACATTTTTCAGAAGAAAATAAAATGCCTGCTTTCATTACCATGTTGAATATTTTGCATTTGGTCCTTTAATATTTATTTGAAGACCAATCTGCTCTAATTTCATGGCGGAGGTTTAAAAAAAAAAAAATTGCATATATTTACCCAAATGCGATCATGAAGCGTAAAGGTTGGCGCCTCCTTGAAAACTATCCAGCCTCGAATTTTACTTACTGTTATATCTGCTCGCGCCTCATCAGGGCACAGACTCGGGGACCTATATATTATGTATATTTTTTCCCTGTTCTGCCGGTAGATGCGGATTTCTCATTTTGTGACAGTTATATTTTGTTGAGGTCATTGTGTCCTTTACTTTATTATTCAGGAATTGTTAGAATACATTATGCACTAAATTAATTTGATACACTTTGAAACATATTTTGCATAATCGTGTGGACATGTGAAGAATGCAGAGTGTTACATGTAATGCTGAATCAGTGGACGCTGCTCTGTGCCTTCAGGAGGGGAAATCTCTTATTAAAGGGCTATTTCATGGCAATACTGGACTACATAAGCCAATAACTGTAGGGGCCAAGGGCATCTTAAATTATCAATTGTGACTTCAATGTACTTATGCACCATAAACCTTTATTCCTCCTCCACTGTAGTTTATAGGAGAAAATTTCCAAGTAATAAAATAAAATTAAAGGGAATCTGTCAGGTGCCTTTTGACCTCCAACTCAGCAGCATTTACATGTGTATGGCAAAATTCCCTTCCTAATGAGCCCTGTATAATACTATTTACTAAAATCAATGTTTACAAAAAGTATTTATAAAGTGCGCTGTTTCTATGCTAATTAGGCCTTTGACTAGTGGGCATTTTTTCCTTAGACTGGTCAGCCCTTTTCCAGGTTATCATGCCCCTGTGGACATGATAAAATGATTTCCATGACTCAGCATCATTGCAGCTCTTGAAAATATTGCGCAAGCACACAGTTCATTTCGTCAGCGTCAGTGCGCCTCATGAGCCGGGTGGACTGTGCATGATGAGAACAGCCTCTGCACTTCCAATCATGCTCAATGCACCTCTCTGAACCCAGTTTCTGACACTGCCAAAATGAGCCATGCGCATGCGCAAGATTTCCAGGAGCTGCAATGGCGCCAGTTCGTGGAAATCATGTTAACACACCCATGGGTGCGTGATAACATGTTAAGAGGGCCAACTAGCCTGGGGAAACAATGCCCCCTTAGACTAGTTAAAGGCCTAGTTAGCATAAGAACAGCGCACTTCATCAATGATTTTTTTAAAAACATTGATGTTAGTAAATAACATTATACAGAGCTGGTAGGCAGGGAATGTTACCATACATATGTGAATGCTGCCGAGTTGGAGTGCAAAATGCACCGGACAGGTTTCCTTTGATCTACCTCTGTTCCCTTAGTAAAAAAAAAAGAAAAGTTTTTACTTTGCAATCTTCAATTCATAGTCAACAGTACTCAATGTCAGGCAGCAGCTGCTAAAGCAAACAAGATTTTAGGGTGTATAAAAAGAGAGATTAGATCCCGTGATCCCAACGTATTGTTACCCCTCTATAAATCACTTGTAAGGCCATATCTGGAATATGGGATCCAGTTTTGGGCTCCACATTTTAAAAAGGACATTCAGAAGTTAGAGGAATGGAAGGCATCCCATATGATGACAGGTTGAAAAAGTTAGATATATTTAGCTTAGAAAAAAGACGTCTCAGAGGAGATCTCATTTATATGTATAAATACATGTGTGGTCAATATAAAGGACTGGCACATGACTTATTTCTTCCAAAGACAATACTAAGGACCAGGGGGCACTCACTGCGAGTGGAGGAAAAGTGATTCCGACAGCTAAACAGGAAAGGGTTCTTTACAGTTAGAGCAGTCAGACCGTGGAATGCCCTACCACAAGAGGTAGTGATGGCAGATACTATAACAGCTTTCAAAAGAGGGCTGGATGATTTCCTCAGTACACAACATTGTTGGTTATAAATGATTTAGTGACCAAATGTAGAATTGGTGGAGGAAGGTTGAACTAGATGGATCTAGGTCTTTCTTTAACCTATGTAACTATGTAACTATATCATAGCTGGTTACTTGTGTCTTCCAATATCCTCTAGACGTCAGACCAAGCCAAAGGGCGTTGAATAGAGCGGGTTTTCCCCCTGCCACTCAATTCTAAAACTATATGAAGCCATCGCACTCAGGTCTGGATACCAGCGGCCAGTCCGTGCATTGCAATCTGAGATCGGACCAAATTGCATGGATGTGTCAAGGAGTAGCATCCAGTCCTGGTCCAGCATGGCACCTGCACGCGCCCCCGTTCCCAGGACTTGGGCAGGTGAGGTCACCGTTCTCACCTGCCCAGCAATTTCACGCTCTCCTTTCCTGTCCCGAGGTCTGCTGCCTCCTCTGCTTCGAGGAGGTGTAAGTGTCCGTAGGTTGCGTGTGTGGCCATGTGCGTGTGCGGCCATGCCCCCTTTGTGAAAGGGCTGGCCTCCCAATTACACGGAAGTGATCCCAGAAGGTCACCTATTACCTTAAGGTATTTAAGACTGCCTCCCCTTACAGGAGGCGCCTGAACAACGTTGCCTACTAGTTAGTGTGTTGTTAGTTCTCAAGTCCCATTACGCTACTGTGTCTAACATTGTTTGCCTTGTAATAGTTTCAGTTCCATGTTGCTAACCTGTTTCTCGTCCTAGAGCCTGCTCTCTACCACCATCTTCGTGCTGCCATATCTCAACCACCATCTCCGTGTCGCCACATCTGAGCCAGCATTCCCGTGCTGCCACGTCTGAGCCACACCCTCTACATTGTCAACTAGTCCGAGTTACCATCTCTGTGCTGCCACATCCAAGCACACCAGCATCGGACGCTAAGAGACTTTACCAGTCCGAAAGAGCCAACCTTCACTGGTTCCTGGTGGTGGTGCATTTAGGCCCCCTGTGGCTGTGCCAGACAATCCCTGTATAGTAGTTCGCTACTGGATAGCTCCCTCAAGGGAGTCCAGTACACGGTCCAGTAGGACCACTCCTGATGCTGACCGCCCCTCGGCGACCGTAACACCTAAGTCTTACAGGTGAGCTGTCCACATTTTCAATTAGACCCTTTGTAGATTACAATATAATTTCCATGAACAATTTCTTGCATGGATGGAAGAGTGCCAAGAAGCCCCAAGACATGGACAATTTTATTAAATGGGGCCCAAAAGTTTCTGTCGTTACTCTTGCTTGCTTGTTACAGCCATAATAATTTCTTCACTGGATTAGTACACAAGCAAAGGGAAATGCTATTCCAAGGTAGTGTCACGGTGTGCCTGCAGGTGTCATACCAGGTACCAGAGGACTCTTGGCAAGTGGCGCAACACAACGGAACACCAGGGTAACAATACAATGGAAGGCTCTGGCGCTAGGGAGAGGGGAGCAGGGATACCTTCTAACATTCACCTGAATAATGGAAAGAGTCCAGCTCCCCTGTTCCCTGAGTGCTCCAGATAGAGAAGTTCCAGCAATGTCGAAAAAGTCCAGAAGAATCCAGCACTTCATAAAATTGCAGGT
Source organism: Anomaloglossus baeobatrachus (assembly GCF_048569485.1). NCBI lineage: Eukaryota > Metazoa > Chordata > Amphibia > Anura > Aromobatidae > Anomaloglossus > Anomaloglossus baeobatrachus. The sequence continues at coordinate 60,522,926 of NC_134364.1, read as the reverse complement.
TCTTTCCAATAAAAATAGTTTTTACAAAAGTGGAAAAACAGGTGGTATAAAAAACACCAAATGCGGTTTAAGAGTTTTGAGGCCACATGCCTCTTAGTTATAACCACGACTTATGACTAAGAGGCATGCGGCTTCCAAATGTGTAAAACGCAATATGGTGGGGTTTTTTATACCACCTGTTTTCCACTTCTGTAAAAATATTTTTATTGGAATAAAAACTACAATTTTATGAAGTGCTGGATTCTCCTGGGCTTTTTTTTAACACTCACCTAATGTTGATCCCTGTACTCCCTAACGTCCCTAGACGGGTCCCTTCCCCCATGCGCCGATCATGTGCCTAGGCCCTCGCTGGCAGTGAACTCCTCCTGACTAGTGAAGGCTAGAGAGAGGCTAATCTTGCCACTGCAAGAAGACAAAACGAGGTCGGTAAGACAAACAGGTGGGGAAAAATACAACAAAAAGTGCTCCAAGGTTTCTTCGGCAGGAACTTCGCAGCTGCAAGAGAAACAACACTACAGCTATGCAGAGATAAGCTCCTTCAAAATGAACAGCATAGGTATGAGCTATAGCCGACATAGGGAGGAGTGAGAAGTGGATATTTATAGCAGAAGGTAATGGCTGTAGCTGAGGTTACAACTACCTGTTAGATCAATGCAGGATAGAAAGGAGCCTTAACCCCTTCAATACCTGATGGAATTAAATACACTCCAATACAGGGTAAACGACGAGTGGCCACTAAAATGGATCTGCGATCACTGTGACCTTCCTCTCGAGATTACATCAAGCCGTATGTGACACGTAGGAACAACCTTTGTTTAGGCAAAAAAGCTAAAAATAAATAAATACGGGGAGCATAACCTTTAAATTCAGTGATATATTTATGCTCTTTAGAGTGTGGCAGTGTGACAAGCAATTAAGAAAAAATGGAAATCCACTAAATATATTATCTATTTCTTATCTTAGTTAATTGGGCATATTGTGATTATTTAGGATTTTACAACTCTGTTCACATCTACACGTTCCACATTATGATTTCCATCCAATAAGTTGCGAAAACAACATTATTGGAAATTCCGACATCCTGAACAAATGTTCAAACTGGTAATAAAGTATTTTAAATAGCGTTCTCCCTGCTTCACGAGCTGCAAACTTCTGCAGCACAGACTGTTTGATCAGCTGTGTCCTGTTTTCGGAGTGTGTAATACAAAATCTGATAAGATCGCAGAGCGTAAAAAATGAAAGTTACAATTCTGCAATCCGATTGTTTTGCATGAGTTTGTTTTCACTCATTATACATTCCATCGCAAATGATTTTTTTTTTCCACCTACCTTATCTTTTTTTTTCCAGGATATACAATCCAGGATGAAGATCTGATTGGAAATGTGCCATCGTATTACATTTTAGGTTCACTGCTCTAACATTACTTTATAAATCCTACAAACCTATCGTCCAAAATCATTAATAAAAAAGAAATAAATAAAATAACCCGTCTATTTTGTGGTCAACGTTAGGCAAACTACCGGTAAATCAATTTTTTAATTTTAATCTATATAATTTCGATGGACTATTAATCCGTGATCGTGAGGTTTTCATTTCTATTATTCCCGTTGGTCACAATGCCTTATTATGCGCAAGTCTACATACAACTTGTGTTTATGTGAACCTACTTTTTTTTAGTACTATAAGGCTACTTTCACACTTGCGTTGGACGGCTTCCGTAGCATTGCGTTGTGTGACGGATGCAACGGATGCGTTGCATATAGTGGCACAACGGATGCTACGGATCGTACAAAGCAATGGAAAGCTTTTTTTTTTTTCTTCTTTACAGTTTTACTGGCAGCAGACTATTGTGAACGATCAGCTGATCGCTCTCAATAGCCGGCGGCCGGTCGCTCAGCTGAGCGCTGTCACTTGCCGGCGGGCGGGCATGCCGGCGGGCGCTCAGCTGAACATTCGGCCACCGAGAGACAAAATAAAGTTTGTGATTTAAAAAAAAAAAAAGAGCATGCGCAGTGAAATCCTACGGATTGCGCTGCTCAAAAAAAGTTACATGCTGCGTTGCATCCACCCAACGCAGCGTCAAAATGACGACGCTGCGTCGTCCAGCGGATGCAACGCAGACACTTGCGTTACTGTGCGTTGTCCATACAAGTCTATGGAGAATAGCGCAGTGCGTTAATGGACTGCGCTATTCTCCATAGTGACGAACTCCGCTGAACGCAAGTGTGAAAGTACCCTAAGGCTTAAGGATTGTTTTCTATCTGGCTGTCCTTTGTAGCCTTAATCTCAGGTGCAGCTCTTTTGTGACCACTGCCCTTTGTTATAAAAAGTCACTTGTCTTACCATCTGATGCTGGTTATAGATTCTCATTCTATGCTGACCACTTTGAAAGGAGCCAGTCCCTGGAAGAAGCTGTACAAGGCTGGTGGTGAATGGGGAATACGCTGCGCTGCCGTGCAAAATACAAGATCTGGATGGAGAGTGATTTTATTTTCAACTCATTTCAGCACAACCACTCACCTTCATCAGGAAAAAATGACACATATACAAGAACAGATACAGGAAGGATTTATATACACATATGGGATGTAGTATCTTAATTAGAAAACCAGAGAGTAAGCAACTAACAAATTCAGGTGATCATTTCAAATCAAAGGCTTTTATTTGACCTTTATTTGCTTTTTCATTTTGACATACACAGTATTGCAGATTAATTGTTGTACAATATAATTATGGAATAAGCTAAGCAGTTGTTACTATTGCAGCTGTGGTGTTTAGCTTGTTTGCAGGAACTTGGAATGTTTCCTTTTTGTGTCTATTTTCCCTCTGTCTGTCTCCCTTACTTTGTGTTATATTTTTACAGTGGTGAGACTAGTGTTCTTGACGGCCTTCTCACTAGCCAGGGTGAGTTCAGGGCAAGCGAGGGCCTAGCCAAGTGATGGCAACGGGGGGGGGGGAAGGGGGGGAAGGACCTATATAGGAACATTAGTGAGTGTAGGCTACAGACTAAAGGCCCTGTCACACACAGAGATAAATCTGAGGCAGATCTGTGGTTGCAGTGAAATTGTGGACAATCAGTGCCAGGTTTGTGGCTGTGTACAAATGGAACAATATGTCCATGATTTCACTGCAACCACAAATCTGCCAAAGATTTATCTCTGTGTGTGACGGGGCCTTTAGGTGAGTGGCAGGAGGTGTCTCCTCTACCTATCGCCAGGGCCTTCCTTCTATAACATTCCTATTGTTATCCTTGTGTTGCGCTGTATGCTTTTTGTCTGTATGCTCTGGCATGACAGATACTTTTTAAGAAAGTACCTCGTTCTGAGTCTTCAAATTGTTAACTTTCTGCTGATTGGCGGGGCACTCAATGTTTAGACCCAAATGATTACATGATAACGTATCTTAGCTAAGAAACACTTGATAGAATAATCTTGGGTCTTACACCAATACAACTCTTGTAGCCCTCAGTGGCCCTGTATTGGGAATACCATAGCCTTGCCCTAACATTTCTTCATAGCGTCTGTTGACTAAGTTTACAACTTTCTAGCGTCATAGTTCCACGGTTCTTCTACATTCAAAAGACTCAACCGTTCATACAGAAGACAACAAGATACATTTTTGCAAAAGACTAAGCTGTTCCCCATAAACTCCACACTACCAACTCATTTCAATATTGCCTTTATGTGTCCTACTCATCAAATGCTCATCAAGGGGTCTTTCTGCTCCATTGGACTTTATATATCACAACTGAAACATTATAAGTTTTTGTTTAGGTCTTCTCTGTTTGTTTGCTATTGGGTTGCTGGTCTTCTTCTTCGCCTTATTTCATCTATTCTTCTGACCATGTTATTATGTGCTTCTCCAGTGATTGTTCTCTTTGTATGATGTGTCCAAAGTAGGTAAGTTGTAGCTTGGGGAGCCTTACTTCGGATCTTGTGCCGCCTAGATAGGTCCACCAGGATCTTTTCTGATGTTATCTTGATAGTATCAGGCCATCGGGTTGCTGGTCTTCCACTTCGCCTTGTTTATTTTATTTTTTTTACCATGTTGTCCTTCTCCAGTAATTGCTCTCTTTGTATAATGTGTCTAAAGTGGTAAGTTGTAGTTTGGGGAGCCTTACTTCGGATTTTGTTCAGCCTAGATAGCTCCACCAGGGCCTACTCCGCCATTATCTTGACAGTATCAAGCCATTAGGTTGCTGGTCTTCCTCTTCGCCTTATTTCTTCTATTCTTCTGACCGTGATGTCCTTCTCCAGTGATTGCTCTCTTCGTATGATGTGTCCAAAGTAGGCAAGTTATAGCTTATTGATCCTTGCTTCGACGGACATGTGTGCCTTGGTTTGTTCCAAAATTGATTTTACTGACCACTATTAAAAGAATATACTTTGATTTACCATTATTAAAATTACATATAAACACATATATAGACACAGTATACAATATAAACACATATATAAACACAAAATTAAACGTCTTCAGTCATTGTGGACATGAAATATACTGTAAATAGTTTTACATGGAATACCCTTAATCCATTGATTAATTTGGAGTGGAAAGAGGGCGCTGTACATTGCGTCACGGAGTCCTGTAAATTTCGACAATCATTGCTCTACCTTTAGGCTTTGTTATTCATGTGTTTTTTGATAGCTGGTTACTTTATTATCTGAAATCCTCTATTTCAGTCCAGAAGATTTATCATCATCATCTGCGATGGGAAAACCAACAAAGAAAATATCCGCCAGCAGATTAATAGTTTTGGAACATAAAAAAATGCGAAAACACCTTTCCATGGAAAATATAATAGAAAAGGGCAGAAAAGATAAAATAGACAACAAAGTAGAAATATGTTCCTGTCAGACGTCCAAACCGCAAGGGCAGTTGGGATTCTTTGTTTTTAGAAATTAACCAAATTTGTCAGAGGAAAAAAAAAAGGAAATCAGCGTTTAACCACTTCAAAGGGCGCTTATTAATCCTGATTGTCAAAGAGCGTATTAGTAAAAACATCCTCCGAATGGTCTCTGCCCAAATATGCTTAGACTGTGCAAAGGAAACAGACAAAATCATAGGGTCATACTAAGGGTCAGGGGGCCTAAAGCTCACATTTTTTGTGATTGCAAAACCCTATTTGGCACCGGATGATTTTCTGAATTGTATGTGATTCATCTAATCATAATAGGTTCCAGATCTGAAAGAAAAAGTACGTAAACCTAATGCAGACAACCTTGGGTGACCTTCAACTAATCGTGATCGCCTGCTTCTTAAAGAAAAGTATAAAAGTAGGAGATGGACAGGATCATCTTATAATTAAATATCCATTATTGTGCCACATGAAGAACTTTACAAGATGTATTGCATTTTTTGCTTTTTAAAACACACTTTTTTCCCCCCTAATTGTGGGGAAAATAGGGGAGTGTCTTAGAAAGCGAATCGAGCTTAATGGGGAGTGCTGCGGCAGTGAAGTGGAGTCTAGGAGTCTGGTGCTGCCGCTGTCGTCGACTACCTGCAGCGGTGGCACCTGTGGAGCGATGCTGTCATTGCTTTGGGCTCGTAGCTTGGGTGTCATGGTGGCACAAGAAGAGCGCCATGAATCTCCTGGCAAATGGCTGCGGATGCGGGCGCCACAGATCGCAGAGCCAAGATCTCTATCTGCGCATGCGCTGCCTCCGACATGATGGACTTCAGGAAAATGGTTGCGCAGGCAGGTGCCATGGATTTCCCAGCAAATGGCTGTGGAGGTGAGCGCCATAGATCTCAGAGCCGAGATCTCTATCTGCGCCTGCACTGTCTCCGACTCGATGGACTTCAGGAAAATGACTGCGGAGGCAGTGCAGGTGCAGATTGAGATCTCAGAGAGCTTCCGCAGCCATTTTCCTGAAGTCCATGGCACCATTTCTTTGAAGCCCGCAATGCTGACGTCTTCAGGATATCTCCAGCCTCACCGCCCGCAGCACGCAGCGCACAGCCAGCAGCACCCGCAGCACAGAGCAGCACACAGACCACAGCATCGCTCCTGCCTCCTGACACCATTCTCCACCTTCTTACCCCCTGGTAAGCTACCTGGATGTTTTCTCTGCCTCATAGTGCCGCTGAGCATCTGGGACACTGACCGCAGCATCGCCCTGCTCCATGACTGTTCTTGCCTGCTGTGACCTCTGCTCCACCACCGCTGCCGCCCCCCCCCCTGGTAAGACACCATCAGATTAGAATACAGCCCCCATTTTTTTTTACCTTTTTTCTCTAAATTTGGTGTGCGTCTTATAGAGCTAAAAATACGGTATATGATTATAGTAAATACTGTCCTCGCATATGTATTCACACAGGTATGCACCACAAAAAGAGAGAATTATAAAAAGGGAAAGAGGAAAGTGGGAAAATAATTGTGTATTTAACCTTTATTCATTAATCCTAAAATATTAATTAAATTAATCCCTAATTCCGACAATATTTATAATTGAAGTTATGGGAGAAGTAAACCAAGGTCCCCAATTTTTAGCTTTGTTTATTTGGTAAAGTTATCCCCTTCGAAAGTAGCAGTGTCTGAGAGTCAGATCATAAATACAGAAGCATCTAAGATTTATATACTAAAGGGTATATCTGGGACTTTGAAAAAAAATGTGGCTAAGCACTAACAGGCAGGTAGTTGCTACCTACCTGCCTGTTGTGCCAGCGCCGCTTTCACCGGCCCAGAGCAGTCATAGACTCTTGCTAGTGATTCAGCTGCTTCTATTGACTCATCAGAGTGGTGGCTTTTCATCTACTCTGCTCTGTACATGGGGAGGGACAGCTGATGTAGTGCTAAGGCAGTGTGGAGCCGGCTGTCAATCAGCATGACGTCGGCTGTTGTATCTCATCTGTAGAGCAGAGTAGAAAAAAAGCCTCCTTTCTGCCGAAGGCACAGGAGACATCTGTGACTACTCTGTGATGCTGAAGAACGGCGCCGGGCACAGCAGGCAGATAGGTAGCAACTACCTGCCAATTAGTGCTTAACCACTTTTTTTTTTGTTTTTAAGTCCCGAATATACCCTCTAATATTTATATCTTAGATACTGCTGCCCAGTATGTATGATCTGACTCTCAGACACTGCAACTTTTTAAGGGGATCATTTTACCCCTTTAACCAAGATATAATGTTAGGACCAGGTGGACGGGTAGGCCCAGGAGGTGGATCCACTGGGCTGAACACCTCACCGAGGGCAAGGTGCCCGGTAGCCGGAGCACTACAGGTAGCAGGACAGTCCGTTCAGAGGAGTGGAGTGAAGAAGTCCCTGGGACCACGGAGTCTCTGAAGGTAGTCCGGGTAGCTCAGGTTCGGAGGCCGAGATGACGTCAGGCAGGGTCCGGAACCAACGGAGCGAGGAGGTGGATCACCACACGGATCCAGGGATCGGAGATGGTGGGGACTGACGGGATGGCAGACAGTCACCGTACGGGGTTCGGGAATCGTCAGGACCGGTTGGCGAGACAGGAGCGACTCTACAAGAGAGATAGGTAAGTATGGCACAAGACACAAGGAGACTTGACTCCTAGTTAGCAAACATGAAGAACAGGGCCCGCCCACTTGGAAAGGATTCCCCTATATACCCTGTACCTGATTCTTCAATATCCTGTTGGAGGACACTGGCCCTTTAAGAGAGGGTCAATGACCGTGCGCGCGCCCTAATGCGCATGCGCGAGGCCCGGGTGCCAGAAGCCAGAGCAGGGAGCGGTGCACAGGAGGCCGGAGTGCCGGGCTGGATCAGAGTTGCCGACGGGCGCCGGGAGCGGGGATCGGGCTGCCTGGGGACCGCAGGTGATGGGGCATGGAGGCTGTGGAGCGGGGGACGCGTGGCAGGGGAGTCGGTGAGCAAGGCAGGGGAGCCGGGGAGCATGGCAGGGGAGCCGGGGAGCATGGCCGAGGAGCCGGGGAGCGTGACATATAAATTGGGGACCATGGTTTACTTCTCCCATAACTTCAATTATAAATACGGAGATTCATTTAATTAATATTGTAGGATTAATAAAGGTTAAATATTAAATTTTATATTCACATTTTTTCCCACTTTCCTCTTTCCCCTTTTATAGCAAGATGATGCATTTGTACTCACAAGAGAAGTGGTGTGGCAGTGGCTTATTCTCCTCTCCCCATTATCAGGAACAAACCACCAGGTTTTGTCCTATATACCAGAGGCAGTGCCATAATGGTGCTAGGATACTGGTTAAAATGATGCTTTTATTTGAGAAATCCAAGGCTTAATTGAAGAATATTCTTTGTCCAAACATCCAAAAATGATGTCATTTGTGCACAGGCTTGAGCCTCGGGGAGGGACTTTGTGAGTTGGGTTCTCTGTGATGATTCCTCCTTATGCCTTGCCTCCTTTTCTTCATTTAATTTTTGTGCCGCTATCACCATCACCATCTCTCAGCCAAAAAGGTTCCCGACCCCTGGCGTAGAGCATACATGAATCTTGTGGGGTCAAAAAGAATAGCTGCCACCCAAACGAGTGTTTCTCCAACAGCCTTCACTTTAATGAAGCAGCTCTTACAGCCTCTACTCAAGCAGGAAATCACAGCATAATCTGAAGAACCAATAATCTAAAAACAAAAAGTCATATTTATCTCTTAAAAGTAGAAACCTCATATTTTGACTTTTTTTTCCACCACCTGTGGACCTTTTCCTGGATAACAGTGGATAAAAAATATTTTTTAGAGATGTGGATACGTTGTTTTTTCTTTTTTTGAAGATGGATTAAAGAACAGAAAGCCCTAATTTCCAACCTAACCAAATCCAAAGACTGTCCCCTATCGAAGACAAATTGCAAGGGTAAAAAAAAAATGCCCCCAAGTCTCCACTGGTACCCCAACCCTGCAGAAGGTGTCAGATAAAGCAATCAACATCTGAAATAAAGCCTGACGACTGTCTATGTAAAACATTTCCTTACCTATCTATATTCATATGCAAGAAATCGTTCTCCACCTGACCCTGATGACCTTAAGATGAAGAATTCCATGCGCTGTCTGAACCACTAAATTGCATGGCACACAATGATTTCTTTCCCTGGTAATATCAAATTTTGGCAGCTCCATAGTAATGTAGAAATTGTGTGCGCTCCATATCAATGCTTCGGGTTGGCAATATAGCGGAGAGATGATATAATTTCAGATTTCTTCAACTGCATGATAAATGTGTCTGTTTGAATTTCTTTCAGATAATACACGGGAACTCATATTCCAATATCTATTGTGTGGCTTTCAAGTGAAGGAGGTCTGCCGTCTGGAGATGCTAGATCATAAAGGAATGAGTAGATACATGCCTATATACATAGGCGGTTGTACTGTATATATAAATTTACTGTTTTTATCAGATTATCTTAAAGGGGTTGTTCAAGACGATAAAAAAAGGCTTTTGTAAAAAAAAAAAAAAACATCAGCATCCAACTGCGGATCAGTCCTATTCCCTCAAACAGAATGGAGTAGAGTTGAGCGAAAGGATTCTTATAACCTTGGTCAAGCGGCCATGTCGGTATATTTCCCATATTCAAGCATTCCTTGTCCAAGAATCTGCAAAAACACTACTAGTGCATGCCCTCATCATCTCCCACCTTGACTACTGCAACTTCCTGCTTTATGGCTTCACACCTCTAACACTATCACACCCCTACAATCTATCCTAAACTCCGCTGCCCGACTAATCCACATGTCCCCTCGCTATTCCCCAGCCTCTCCTCTGTGCCGATCTCTTCACTGGGTTCCCATTGCTCAAAGACTCTGTTTCAAAACACTAACTATACCCTAGAAAGCCATCCGCAACCTGTCTCCTCCATACATCTGTGACCTACTTTCCTGGTACTTACCTGCAAGCAACCCTCCGATCTTGACAAGATTTCCTTCTGTACTTCCCTCTTATCTCTTCTTCCCACGATCGAATACAAGACTTCTCCCGTGCCTCCCCCATACTCTGGAACTCTCTGCCACAACATATCAGTCTCTCACCTACCATGGCAAGCTTCAAAAGGAACCTGAAGACCCACCTCTTCTGACAAGCCTACAACCTGCAGTAACCTTTAGTCCACTATACCACTGCCCGAACAGCTGTACCCTCACCTACTGTATCTTCACCCATGCCTTGTAGATTGGGAGTCCTCGCGGGCAGAATCTTCTCCTCCTGTACTAGTCTGTGCCATGTATTGTTCATGAGTATTATACTTGTCTATGTATGCCACCTCCCCCCATCTTTTTTCACATGTAAAGTGCCACAGAATGAATGGCGCTATAATAATAAATAATAATATACTGCCACATGTCTGCCAGACCAGTGCCCTGTGAACCTCCTACTACCAGCCGTTGGTCCAGAGGCCTCTACAATTAATAGACCATCTGGCATGACGTCATGCCGCAACAATGACATCACACTGGACTTACTAATGGGATGAGGAGCTGGGAAGTAGGAGGAGGAGGTATGCCGGCTCCGGTCTGACAGTCATGGATTTCCTACATGACCTAAGTATCCTTTTACTCAACTCTAGAGCTGATTTGCAGCACAAACTACAGATACATGTGACAGTGTCTGTAGAAAAAACAGCCATATTGAAACCTAAATGTCACACCAGGCATGGGAAGAGCCCTGGCGAGTAGCGTAACACAAAGGGAACACCAGGGTAGCAATAACAGAAAGCCCTGATGCTAGTGAGAGATGATCATGACTCGCCCACCCCAGGGCTATGGGACACCCGGTGCCGGGCCGGACTAGTCCGGTGGTAGTCAGTGGTGGCTGGGCCCGGCTCCGTGGCCCTGGTGGGTGTCAGTTGAATATGTGGCTGATGACTTTAATGTTTGTGTTCGTGACGCCACCTGTGGTATGCGGCTATTAAGCCGCCGCTGCTGTATGAGGCCTCCGGGATGGTGTTATGGCAGCAATGGTGGTACTGCTCCCCACAGGTGGAGCAATGCCCGGGGCACAGTTGGTGCTTGTGGAAGTCTATGGTGCTGTGTGACTAACACGGTGCAGGGCCGACAAGCAATGAAAGAAACAGGCACAAACAGTAGTCTCTTTACCTTCTCCTCTTTTACTCGGCAGAAACTTAGTCCAGGGAGACCGTCACAGATGGTAAAGATGATCCGGCCGGCCTGGAAGTGCCTGGGGTGATCTTTGGCCAGTTGAGTATGAGGCCTACTCCTTAATCTTTCTCTGCTGTTTTAGGACACTGCACTTTGGGTTTGCAATTGCCCTCTTGCTCCTGGGACTTGTTGTTCGTCCCCTTTTCTGTGTGGTAGACTGCGCAGGCCCTCTCTGGTGCTTCTCTGCTGGAGCCCACACCAGGCCCTTGGGATGCAGTTGTACCTTCAGATTGCTTCTGGGACAGGGGGCTTGCAGCTCTCCTGCCCTCCGGATTCAGCTACCAGGGATGGATTTTATGCCCTGGCAACTACAGACTCCGATGTCCGAGTCTCTGCTGTGCCTCTCTGCTCCCCTTGCTTCACTGGGCCAAGCTATCCAAGCTCTAGGCCCCAGTTTCACAAGGCAGCACTACTCTGCGTCTGCACTCTTTCACTCCTGTCTCCAGACTAACTAACACTTCCTCCTTCCAGCCAGACTTAAGGAATGCTCCCTGAAGTTCCAGGTTCAGAGCTCCCCCTGCTGGCCGGAGGGAGAACTGCGGTTGGTGTTACACTTACTGGCCAATAGATCTCCCAATTACCTCCAGGCTCAGCATTAACCCTTTGGGAGGGCAATGCTGTTGTGGCGACCAGGTCCTGGGGCGCCACACTCCCCCTTAGTTAAATTCAGTACTCCCGGACTGTAGAAACAAACATGACATGTTAACACATTTCATCCCATTATGGGAGGCGCATTACTTTAACGTTACAACCTTAAACATTGCTATAAGAGTCCAGTGTGGCTCCCTGCCGGGTGTCCATTACACTGCTCCATGGGGGACCCGCCGCGTTCAAACCCCCAACGTAGGCTCTGGGCGTGCGTCAGAGCATTGATGACCCCACTCTATGCACGCCGGACGGGTTTTTCTTCAGGGGTGTTGAGCACACTGGTGCTAACTATGAACAATTTAGGTGTTGGCCACCCATAGTCCAGTGGCCCAATTGTCCATTTTCGCAATCAAAGAAAAAGAAAACATTTTGTACACAACATGACAGACATTTTGCATAACTATTTACATTCTAATAAGTACTCTTTCCCTTATACAGTTGACTCCCTATACCTTAGAGGGGGTTGTCCCCGAGTGCTGCGCTGGGACCTACGTAGCTCTGGTGTTTGCCCCTGACTACGTGGTGCGTCTTCTATCTCAGCACTACAGGTGGGCCTAACCCCAATAGGTAAGCGTGATGGTTGCCTTTGTGATCTAAGAGTCGCCAAGGGTATGACAGGTTCACCACTGACAGGGGGTTGATCCTCCTGTTCCACTGCTGGCGTGTCATCTCGTGCTGGAGCGGACGGTTCTTTAGGTGGATCCGGAACCTTTTCTGTTTCTGGCTCGACCAACTGCGGAAACGTCAAAACTGGTACCACTATGGCATTGTTTATTCGGGTCCAAGTTTTGGGGAACTTTCCAAGGATGGTTTGAATCATCTCCCCTTCTTTCTCTTGACTTTGGGGACTTCCTTGTACTCCTTCCATTTCTCTTTGGATTCTGCACCGTTCAGGGCACGCTTTCAGGCGGTCTCGGGAAATTGCTTGATAGGTCTTGCCTTCATCTTTGCTTATGAGGCATACCTTACTATTGTCAAAGTTGGAGGGGATAATGGTGTAGGGCTCGTTTTCCCACTGATCATCCAATTTATGCGTCTTCCGCTTCTTCTTGAGGACTTGTTCTCCAGGTGCTAAGGGAGTTGCTGGGGCTGTTTGATTGTAATGCTGCTCTTGTCTCGTTCTTGCTTGAGACAGGCTCCTCTCTACGCACTCCTGGACCTTACGGTACCGCTGCTGCCGTTCTGTATCCCAATCCTCTATTTCTTGAACCGCCTCAGGCGACACAGTCCCCATCTCAAAGTCTACAGGCAACTTGCCAGGTCTGGCTCGCATCAGGTAAGCGGGGCTGCAGTTGGTCGAATTCACTGGGATGTGGTTGTACAGGTCTACCAGATCTGGCAACTTTTCTGGCCATTGGTTCCTTTCCTCCAGCGGTAGGGTCTTCAGCATATCAATAACCACATGGTTCATTTTCTCGCACAGTCCATTGGTTTGGGGGTGGTACGGTGTGGTTCGGATTTTCTTACAACCGTACATGTTACAGAACTCTTGGAACACTTCAGCCTCGAATGCAGGACCCTGATCAGTCAGTACCCTTTCCGGATAGCCGTGAGGTCGACAAAAGGATGCCTGGAACGCTCTAGCTGCTGTCCTGGCTGTCTGGTCCTTCACAGGCACTACTACCAGGAAACGAGAGTAATGGTCCACAATGGTGAGGGCGTACACATAGCCTGACCGGCTTGGTGTTAACTTCACGTGGTCCAGGGCCACCAACTCCAGGGGCTGCTTCGTGACAATTGGCTGTAGGGGAGACCTTTGGCTGGCATCATCCTTCCGCCTCAGGTTACACGGGCCACAGTCTCGGCACCACTTCTCGATCATCTTTCTCATGTGCACCCAATAGAACCGATCACGGAGTAGGGCCTCCAACTTCTTCCACCCAAAGTGTCCTGCGTTATCATGATACGCTGCTAGGACCATTGGAGCATCCCTCTGCGGAACCACTATCTGCCAGACAAGTTCATTTGTTCGCCAGTTGACATATCTCTTGCAGAGCTTGCCTTGGTAGGTGAACAGTCGTCCCCTCTCCTTCCACAGCTGCTGGGCTTCCTCTGGAGCGTCTGGGCCAAGATGGGTCTCAGCTTGCGCTAGCTTCTCTTTGACCAATCGCACGGCCGGGTCACCGTTCTGTGTTTCTTCCCAATTATGGTGGAGTAAGGGGTTGACCGAGACCTCGTGCTGGCTTGAGCGCTTCACTCCCACAGCATGCTCACACTGGGAAACACCTTGGTGATGGAAAGCCGGTAACTCTATCTCTTCGAGTTCATCCATGTCTTCTCCAGACTCGGGTAAGTGAGGCATTCTGGACAGCGCATCAGCATTGTTATTCTTCTTGCCAGCCCGATACTTGATGGTAAAGTCAAAGTTAGACAGCCGGGCCATCCATCGCTGTTCCATCGCACCTAACTTGGCTGTTGCCAGGTGTGTCAACGGATTGTTGTCCGTGAAGATGGTGAACTTGGCCGATGCCAGATAGTGCTTGAAGCGTTCAGTCACTGCCCAAACAATAGCGAGGAACTCCAGCTTGAAGGAACTGTAGTTTTCTGGATTCCTTTCTGTGGGCCGAAGCTTCCTACTGGCGTACGCTATCACCCTCTCTCTACCTCCCTGTACCTGGGACAGAACTGCTCCCAGTCCCACGTTGCTGGCGTCTGTATACAGTACAAACGGTTGGCTGTAGTCAGGGTAGGCCAGAATTTCTTCTTCCGTGAGAGCCCCTTTCAGCCGGACAAAGGATGTTTCCAGTTGGCTGCTCCATTCAAATGGAGGGCTCTGCTTCTTAGCCTGCTTTGGCTGGCCCACCAGGAGATCTTGAAGGGGCGCTGCTATCTTGGTGAAACCATCAATGAACCTTCGGTAGTAGCCCACCAGTCCAAGGAACTGCCGCACCTCCTTCACTGTGGTGGGTCTTGGCCAGTCCTTGATTACAGTGACTTTCTCCGGATCAGGTGCCACACCTTCTGCGCTGACCACATGACCCAGGTACTGTACCTTTGGCTTCAAGAGGTGACATTTGGACGGCTTGATCTTCAGGCCATATTTCGACAAGGACTCAAACACTTCTGCTAAGTGCTTCAGGTGGTCCTCATAAGTCTTGGAGTAGACTATGACGTCATCCAGGTACAACAGCACGGTTTCAAAGTTGTGGTGGCCCAAGCAGCACTCCATCAACCTTTGGAATGTCCCTGGGGCGTTGCAGAGCCCGAATGGCATACAATTGAACTCACAGAGGCCCATTGGTGTCGTGAATGCAGTCTTCTCCTTGTCCGCCTCTGCCACGGGAACCTGCCAATACCCACTGGTGAGATCCAAGGTGGAGAAATAGTTAGCTGACTTTAAGGCTGTTAGTGACTCCTCTATTCTGGGCAGTGGATAAGCATCTTTATGTGTAATGCGGTTAATTTGCCTGTAATCTACACACATTCTCATCGTACCATCTTTTTTCTTTATGAGCACTAGTGGAGCTGCCCAGGGGCTACAACTATCTCTGATAACCCCAGCCTCCTTCATTTCCCGTAACATTTCCTTGGCACACTGATACTGTGCGGGGGGTACAGGGCGGTATCTCTCTTTAATGGGATGATGATCACCCGTGGGGATTTGATGTTTAACCCCTTTCACCTGCCCAAAATCTAGGGGGTGTTTGCTGAAGACCCGCTCGTACTCCTGTACCACCCGGTAAACCCCATGCTTTTGGTGCGAGGGGGTGGAGTCGGTGCCTACATGTAATTTTTGGCACCAGTCTTCCGGCTGCCCCTTGGAGCCATTGTCTTCCGCCTGGTCGGACGGGATCAAGGGTTCCACTGCTTTAATGGTATTGTTGCTGACAGTGTACAGTTTTGCTACAGTGGCGTACCGGGGCAATTTGGCCTCCTCCTCCCCACAATTTAAGACACGGACGGGCACTCTCCCCTTGCGGACGTCCGCTACCCCTCTGGCTATCAGGACTCCAGGCCTACTGTCTGAATACACTGGTTCTACCAAGGCATGGTAATCCTGACCCTTGAGGCCTATTGCTGCCCGACACCATATCAACATTTCACTTCTTGGGGGTATTACAATGGGGAGGGGGTCACTTACCCTCACACTGCCAATTTCTCCTCCGGCTAGCTCTACCTGCTGCCTCCTCATCAGGGCTCTGATCTCCCTCTGTAGGACACGCTGCTGCCCGGAGCTGGCAGTTTCAGACGCCTGTTGCAACAAAATTATCACTTCGGCAATACAATTTTCTATCACATTTGTACCAAGGGTTAGCAGTGGGTCAGATTCTTTGCGATCAATATCTACAATTATCATCCCCTGACATGGCAATTCCACCCGCCCCACTTTAATGGTTACTTCTTTGTACCCAATTTGAGGTAAGGGCTGACCATTACTGGCCACAATTGTTAAATCATCATCTGGGCCATGGTCAATGTCTGAATCAGCCCAATATCTTTTGTACAGTTCGTGGGGGATGGTTGTTACCTGGGACCCCGTATCCAGGAGGGCATTCAAAGGGATCCCATCCAGCACAATGGGAAGGACCGGTCGTCCTCCCACATACTTGCTGCGGCTGGGGTTTGAGCCGGGCTTCCTTACACCTGGGGGTTGGCTCCTGGCCCCAGGCTCAGCCCGTTTAAAGGACAGCGTCGTGCAATGTGGCCCGCCTGGTTGCAGTGGCGGCAGATCGGTTGTCCTGTTGAATCATACCGGTCTGTGTCTCTGCCTCGGGTCGGCGGAATCCTCCTCTGTCGCATCCATGGGACGTCCTCTGGGCTGGAGGCCAACTCGATTTTTGCAGGCGAGGGGGTCATTTGTAGAGACTGCACGGTCTTGGCAAGGGCAGCCACAGTCTTGGTCAGCTCCTGGAACTGCTGTCTGAGCTCTGCAGTGGGATCCTTATCCAGGGACTGCGCCTCAGCCCCTGCAGTGGCTCGTGTTGCAGGCACCACCCCGGGGTACGTGATAGCAAGAGGCCGGAGGGGTACTGGGTCATTCGGTGTAGATTCTCTCAGTACCCTGATGGCCTGGTCCTTAAACTTGGCAAAGTCCAGAGCAGGGTTCTGCAGGACCAGGATACGCAGCTGGGTCCTGTGGGCATCTGACAGGAGCCCTTCTATGAACTGCTCAGTTAGGAGTTTGTCTTCTTCACGTACACTCTCTGGATCCACCTGTTTAACTGCTTTCAGGGCCTCCTGCAAGTTTAAGGCATAGTCCCTTATGCTGTCTGTGGCCCGCTGCTTGCACCCAAAGAATCTCATCTTTATCTCTGCTGCGGTGCGGGTGTCAAAAGTACTCTTTAGCTTGGCCAGTATCTGGGCTGCTGTCCCTTTATCTGTATCAGGCCAGGACTTCGCTTCACGCTGGGCTGCGCCGGCTAACTGTCCCATTACTATGCCCACCTTCTGGCTCTCAGTCAGAGGATACACCCGGAACAAGCTGTGCAGGCTTTCTCTGAAGTCACTCAAGGTATGGGACTCCCCGGAGTACTGCGGCAGCCATTCTGCTCCTGGTATGTACGGCATGGTGATCGGCATTACCGGCGCTACAGTGGGGGCTGGGGCGACGGTGACTGGGACTACTTCGGCCGGTGCTGCGGCGCCTTGGGCGATGGCAGCCACCTGCTCTCCCTCGGAGTCGGACATCTTCCTCCCCCTTAGTGAACCTTACCAGGCTCCGTTCACTTTTCAAATTTTCCTCTGGGTCGCGCGGGGTTAACAGCGCTCTGCTCTGATGGCGCGCTCCCTTCGCGCTCTTTGTCAGGCACGCCCCCCTTCTTCCTGCGCTCGGTGCGGCTAATGGCGGCGGCAATTTACAACCAGTACACAGTCTTTTACACAGTTCTTCAGGCGCACAGTACCCGGTGGGACCGGGCACGAAATCCTGTTCGTGACGCCAAAGTTGACTCGCCCACCCCAGGGCTATGGGACACCCGGTGCCGGGCCGGACTAGTCCGGTGGTAGTCAGTGGTGGCTGGGCCCGGCTCCGTGGCCCTGGTGGGTGTCAGTTGAATATGTGGCTGATGACTTTAATGTTTGTGTTCGTGACGCCACCTGTGGTATGCGGCTATTAAGCCGCCGCTGCTGTATGAGGCCTCCGGGATGGTGTTATGGCAGCAATGGTGGTACTGCTCCCCACAGGTGGAGCAATGCCCGGGGCACAGTTGGTGCTTGTGGAAGTCTATGGTGCTGTGTGACTAACACGGTGCAGGGCCGACAAGCAATGAAAGAAACAGGCACAAACAGTAGTCTCTTTACCTTCTCCTCTTTTACTCGGCAGAAACTTAGTCCAGGGAGACCGTCACAGATGGTAAAGATGATCCGGCCGACCTGGAAGTGCCTGGGGTGATCTTTGGCCAGTT
Source organism: Anomaloglossus baeobatrachus (assembly GCF_048569485.1). Classification (NCBI taxonomy): domain Eukaryota; kingdom Metazoa; phylum Chordata; class Amphibia; order Anura; family Aromobatidae; genus Anomaloglossus; species Anomaloglossus baeobatrachus. The sequence goes on along the minus strand of NC_134364.1, from coordinate 60,504,839 downwards.
GAGTATGAGGCCTACTCCTTAATCTTTCTCTGCTGTTTTAGGACACTGCACTTTGGGTTTGCAATTGCCCTCTTGCTCCTGGGACTTGTTGTTCGTCCCCTTTTCTGTGTGGTAGACTGCGCAGGCCCTCTCTGGTGCTTCTCTGCTGGAGCCCACACCAGGCCCTTGGGATGCAGTTGTACCTTCAGATTGCTTCTGGGACAGGGGGCTTGCAGCTCTCCTGCCCTCCGGATTCAGCTACCAGGGATGGATTTTATGCCCTGGCAACTACAGACTCCGATGTCCGAGTCTCTGCTGTGCCTCTCTGCTCCCCTTGCTTCACTGGGCCAAGCTATCCAAGCTCTAGGCCCCAGTTTCACAAGGCAGCACTACTCTGCGTCTGCACTCTTTCACTCCTGTCTCCAGACTAACTAACACTTCCTCCTTCCAGCCAGACTTAAGGAATGCTCCCTGAAGTTCCAGGTTCAGAGCTCCCCCTGCTGGCCGGAGGGAGAACTGCGGTTGGTGTTACACTTACTGGCCAATAGATCTCCCAATTACCTCCAGGCTCAGCATTAACCCTTTGGGAGGGCAATGCTGTTGTGGCGACCAGGTCCTGGGGCGCCACAATCACCTGAGACTGATCTCTGCACGACTTAATGTACATAGACGGATCCTTGCCACCATGCGCCGATCACATGCCTAGGCCCTCTCTAGCCCTGAACTCACTGACTAGTGAAGGCCAGCGAGATACTAGCCTCACCACTGTAATAAGACACCACAAGGAAGGTAAGACAAACAGGTGGGGAAAGACACAACAAATAACAGTCCACAACGTCTTCAGCAGGAAGTTCTCAGCTTCAACAGAACACACACCTCAGCTTCTCAAGAGACTGACTCCTTCAAAGTGGATAGCATAGATATGAGCTACAGTTAGGTCCAGAAATATTTGGACAGTGACACAATTTTCGCGAGTTGGGCTCTGCATGCCACCACATTGGATTTGAAATGAAACCTCTACAACAGAATTCAAGTGCAGATTGTAACGTTTAATTTGAAGGTTTGAACAAAAATATCTGATAGAAATTGTAGGAATTGTACACATTTATTTACAAACACTCCACATTTTAGGAGGTCAAAAGTAATTGGACAAATAAACCAAACCCAAACAAAATATTTTTATTTTCAATATTTTGTTGCGAATCCTTTGGAGGCAATCACTGCCTTAAGTCTGGAACCCATGGACATCACCAAACGCTGGGTTTCCTCCTTCTTAATGCTTTGCCAGGCCTTTACAGCCGCAGCCTTCAGGTCTTGCTTGTTTGTGGGTCTTTCCGTCTTAAGTCTGGATTTGAGCAAGTGAAATGCATGCTCAATTGGGTTAAGATCTGGTGATTGACTTGGCCATTGCAGAATGTTCCACTTTTTTGCACTCATGAACTCCTGGGTAGCTTTGGATGGATGCTTGGGGTCATTGTCCATCTGTACTATGAAGCGCCGTCCGATCAACTTTGCGGCATTTGGCTGAATCTGGGCTGAAAGTATATCCCGGTACACTTCAGAATTCATCCGGCTACTCTTGTCTGCTGTTATGTCATCAATAAACACAAGTGACCCAGTGCCATTGAAAGCCATGCATGCCCATGCCATCACGTTGCCTCCACCATGTTTTACAGAGGATGTGGTGTGCCTTGGATCATGTGCCGTTCCCTTTCTTCTCCAAACTTTTTTCTTCCCATCATTCTGGTACAGGTTGATCTTTGTCTCATCTGTCCATAGAATACTTTTCCAGAACTGAGCTGGCTTCATGAGGTGTTTTTCAGCAAATTTAACTCTGGCCTGTCTATTTTTGGAATTGATGAATGGTTTGCATCTAGATGTGAACCCTTTGTATTTACTTTCATGGAGTCTTCTCTTTACTGTTGACTTAGAGACAGATACACCTACTTCACTGAGAGTGTTCTGGACTTCAGTTGATGTTGTGAATGGGTTCTTCTTCACCAAAGAAAGTATGCGGCGATCATCCACCACTGTTGTCATCCGTGGACGCCCAGGCCTTTTTGAGTTCCCAAGCTCACCAGTCAATTCCTTTTTTCTCAGAATGTACCCCACTGTTGATTTTGCTACTCTAAGCATGTCTGCTATCTCTCTGATGGATTTTTTCTTTTTTTTCAGCCTCAGGATGTTCTGCTTCACCTCAATTGAGAGTTCCTTAGACCGCATGTTGTCTGGTCACAGCAACAGCTTCCAAATGCAAAACCACACACCTGTAATCAACCCCAGACCTTTTAACTACTTCATTGATTACAGGTTAACGAGGGAGACGCCTTCAGAGTTAATTGCAGCCCTTAGAATCCCTTGTCCAATTACTTTTGGTCCCTTGAAAAAGAGGTGGCTATGCATTACAGAGCTATGATTCCTAAACCCTTTCTCCGATTTGGATGTGAAAACTCTCATATTGCAGCTGGGAGTGTGCACTTTCAGCCCATATTATATATATAATTGTATTTCTGAACATGTTTTTGTAAACAGCTAAACTAACAAAACTTGTGTCACTGTCCAAATATTTCTGGACCTAACTGTATAACTAACATAGGGAGGAGTGAGGAGCAGATATATATAACAGAAGGGAGTGGCTGCAGCTGAGGTTACAACTACCTGTTAAATCACTGCAGGACAGAAATGAACTTTAAACCCTTCACTACCGGATGGAATTAAATACAGTCGAACTGAGGGTAAACAATGAACTGGCACTAAAGCAGATCAGCAATCAACTATAAACTGTGGCACATTTGTGACGCCCGGGCTGGGCCAGGTAGTCACAAATAGGCCCCTGCACTACACCTTCCCCACACAAGGTAACACTAGCCGACCTTAAAACCCTAGTCACCCCCCCCTTAGGGCCAGACAGACACACCAGTAGACGTGACCAGGCGGTTGGTGCACGCCCACCCAGGGGTTTAGACAGCCCGGGGCGGGAAAGTAAACAGTCAAGTGTTGAAGTTCAAGTTGGAGAGGAGTGTGGGCTGAAGCTGTGTGCAGCTTCAGCAGAGGCGAATACCCCAAGTTGAATGGCGCCAGGGTAGGAGCCCTGGTGCCACTGGCTAGGAGGCAGACAGTGGTCTCCGTCTGCACCGAGCCAGGAAGAGGGCTCGGTGGAACCGAGGTGGACTGGGACAGGGTTGTAGCCCGCCGGTACCGACCCGGGGAATCGACTCAGAAACCGGAGCAGAAAGGGGGGTACTCGGACCCTGAAGCCAGGTCGAAAAGCTACTGGACTTGGTTAATTAACCGATTGAGGCCAGAACAAGAGGTCCTGTCCCACCCAAAGTCCCTAATAGAAGACAGCAGCACACCGATTCGGGATACAAAAGTCACCGCCAAGGCTCAGAGATCCCACGGGCCAGCGCTGCGGGCAATGGTTCCTTAGGCCACATCTAGCCGGGAGCGAACTCCTGAAGTTTCTGTGAAGACTGCACAGGCAGTCCACCATTCTAAAAGGTGCAGGAGAAAGACAGAGACCACCAGCAGGGTGGGGGACCAGAACGCAGCCGGCTGCGGGCACCAACCACCATCACCTTGGTTTACCAGAGACTCGTGTGTTTCCTTCATAGTGAGTACACCAACACCCTGCGGTCGCCCATCTCCCTGCACCAAAGCCCACCGGGTCCTGGGGCCACCATCCCTGCCCATTGAGGGGTTAACAACTTGCTGCAAAACATCTCCCCCGGGTGCCCCGTCACAGCAGCGGTGGTGTCCAACCTCACCACACACCGTGGGAGGCGTCACGAACTGTAATACGGCTCAGCCCGCACATTTACGTCCAACACCCCCCCACCTTTTCATTTAGAGTGTCCGCAGGACCCCCGGGTCCGGAGACCCTCAAGCCACCACTCCCTGAAGGCCCGGACCCGAGCAACGGCGGCTGCTGGCCACGGGGGCGGCACACCCCCATGACAGTAATCCTAGAATATCAGTAAAGCTCAACTTTTAAAAGTACTTCTAAACTTGTTACATCAAATTTGACCCCATGCCTTATACCGTAGCCCAGTCAATTCCATAAGTGCATAGGGTGCAGAATTAGCATTTGGCTCTTAAGAAGATCCAAAGTTCCTTTTGCCACATGTGAAGACACTATTTTTATAAATGGCACATCGGCATTCACACCTTGTTTAGCTCTGAACTGCCAGCATCAGACACTATTCACACTACAGACTCTGAAATGCCACACTGTGCTTTCTCTGGTGCTTCAGAGTTGCACATGCAGGCTCGGGCATCGACCAGCTATGTGCTCATTAGTGATCAGGCTGGCAGGAGTTAAATCTCTGCTAGCCTGCTGGTTACCTTTTGGATCATGTGTTGTGGGAGACCTATCACAGTTACTCCCACCTTTTTAAGATGGAGGAATCTGTCTTCCCAAGCCGACCATAGCTTCTGCTAAACTAATCTGTGTGCTGTGTGTCCCAGTTTGCTTGTGTTTATACTTCAAGCTGCTTGGGGTTTGTGGAATTCTCTCATCATCTCGTTTCCTCCCTGCTCTTATTTTTCTCCCACTTGTTGTTTAATATCTTTGTCTGAGCATGCTGTGTGATCGAGTTTTGGTTTCCCCTGTTTGCCTACATCCATGGGTTTAACCATTCCTGTTCCGGCCCTCTCCTGGGAGGGAGAATTAGATTAGAGCTGGCCAGGAGCATGGGCAGGGAGGCGGACTAGATGTCTTCTCCTTTAGCGGTCTCTGTAATGCTCACCACCAGGGGGTGCAGGTACATTGGAATGGTGTAGAGCTCCTAGATGTAGTGAGGCACTTACCCACTAGGGGCCACTAGTACAAAGGTGGGGATGTCAGAAGCCGGTTGGTCTCGTCAGTACAGAGGAGCAAGAGAAGCCGAGGTCACGAGCAAGCCGATGGTTAGTAAGCCAGGAAGTAGCATCAGGTACAGAAGGGGAGCAGAGCCATGGTCAGAGAACAAGCTGGGGTCAGAAGCCAAGAGGACACAAAGTTACAGAGGAGAGAGTTGGGCCAGGGTCACAAAACAGGATGAGGATCAGGGAGACAGGGAGTACAGTTAATATGGGAGGGATGGAGGTCAGGGAATGGGACGCAAGGTAATGGGACAAAATCAGAACAACTCACAAAAACCCGAAGCGTACATTGCAGAGCAGGAACTGTTACTGGTGGCGTTTCGGGTGAAACAGCTCCAAGAAAAGGCAGAGTGATCACCTGGAATGAGGCATGACCGAATAGACCCCTCCCACCAAGCGTGAACCTGGAAAATGCAGACAAGAAAACACCTAGAACAGAATGGCTCTGTACAGAGCAGAGCGATAAGTGAATCATGACGTATCTCTGGGAACAGGGATAGTTAGGGCCCCCCTAACCTGTGGGCCAGTCTAGAAACCCTGGTCCCCTGTTATCTCCATAACACCCATGACATCGACGTTGTGGGCGGCTGTGACAGTTTTACAGGAGCTTCATGTTCCACCTCTGCCTCATCTGTAATAAAACAAAAATCTCGATTTTTAATTTCCCCTTCCTCCGAAATTATTATCAGCAGCCCATTAAAACCAGAATTTAAACAATTCAAGCAATTTCTCACAGTAGATGAATTATCAGTAATTCTGAGATCTCTAATTCCCGGGTTAAAGTGTCACAGTTGCATAAATCTCTTTTGTGTGGGGGATAAATGAACATTTTAAAATACAAATGAAAAGCGATCGTGGCCCCCGCCTCTCACACGTGAAATAGTTGTGTTATCAGAAAATGAATTTATATTAATTACAGAATTAATTCCTCTGCTCGGGTACTAGAAAGCCCGGCATCGCTAATATTATCAGTGTGAGGAGTACCCAGTGATCCACGACTAAGTGACTGCAATCTGCTTTGTACATTGACGCTTCATACTCTATAGAAAACCAAGAATTTACATTGAACAATTTGCATTTTAATTATTTCTTTTATAGAACAAAGTCATAAAATCCTGTGGGTTTTTTTCCTTTTTTTTTCCAACATGTTTAATTTTTTTTACTTTCTTTTGCCGATGACTAAAATGAAACTTTATTCCTATTTTATGTAGAATAAAGCAATTTTTTTTTTTAATTGAAATTAATTTTATAATTTCCAAAACAAGTTTTCTTTTGTCACTGGTACAATAAGGCGCTTGGAGAGCAATTAACAAATTTATCACATATTATCTCTGCGTAAGACCTTGTGAATCAAATATCCTCTCCCGTAACAGACTTCTACTTTTATACATTGGATAGCTGCCTGGTTTCACGGAAATCGGCCACCTCGGCTGACTTTTATCCTGTGTGTACGGGGGCCTTAATGGGGGTTTTTAGGATAATTTGATTTTTTTACTATGGGCCTAAAAACTAACAGGCAACTGGCTGTTCTACCCTGTGCCGGCTCACTGACCGCTCCAGCCGGCAATTCTGCTGCTCACATCAACAGAGCTCTCAGTCTAGGGACTTCACTGCTGATTGACAGCTGGCTCCCTGCAGTTAGGTAGCGGGGAACCGGCTGTCAATCCACATAACATCGGCAATCACGGCCCATCAACAAAACAAAGCAAGAGAGTAGCTCCTACTCTATTGACGTGATATCCATGGAAGCCACTGAATTGCCAATAGGAGAAATCTCAGACGATTCTGTACCAAGAGAGCCCAACAGGTAGGTAGTTAGCAACTTTACAGTCGATAGTACAGCTGTGATAACGATCAGTGCGAGAAAAAGAGAACACTACAGACTTAATTGATAGGAATACAGGGAATTTTCCGCAAATCAAAAATCACGTATGGACTTGGGGAATGTCAGGTGCACGGCGCAACACAAATATTACAACAAGGGGGTAGGAAGGCATTTACAGTAGGCAGAGGGGAGACGGGTCACCTCCTGTCACACTGGTTTCTTTCCAGCGAGACCCATCCTCATTTAATTGGACTTTTTGTTCCTTTTAGCACCTGAGGGGTTAGTGCTTCTTTTGCAAGTCTGCTGAGACGCATTCCCTCAGGTGCTCTAAGTTATTTATTAGGCTGGACCTTTAAAAGGTTCCAGCATCCTTCACACAGTGCTGGTTATTTTCTCTCCACAGTTGATAGAGACAACCTGTTTGTTTGTTTGTGTTATACCCTAGTTCCTGTAGCCTTCTGCAAACAAGGTGTAGTTTGCAGAAGCAACGTTATTTTGTTGTTTTTCTTTATTTTATTTTTTTTGTGCTGTTCCCTGGAGTTATGAACAGGTATGGGGTCTCTAGACCAGGGTCCATGTAGGAGACAAGGACAGGTCAGAGGGTCACGCCTCGCTACTGTCACGGCCGGGCGGTCGGGCCGACCCAGGAGGTGGATCCACTGGACCGAACTCTTAAGATGGTGGTAGGGAGTCCGGCAGCTGAAGCACTGATGGGCAGCAGAACAGTCCGTGCAAGTGAAGGCAGCGGAGGAGTCCCTGGGACCACGGTGTCACAGATGGTAGTCCTGGTGACGTAGCTCAGGTTCGGAAGCCGAGATGATATCAGGCGGGGTCCGGAACCTCAGGAGCGAGATGACGGGTCACCGCAGGGATCCGAGATGGTACGGACTGTCAGATGGCAGACGGACAGTGTGCGGGGTTCAGGATACGGCAGACGGGATGGCGAGGCAGGTACGGCTCTACAAAGAGAGATAGGTGAGTACAGGCACATAAACACCAGGAGACCTGACTCCTAGCTCAGGGAACACGAAGATCAGGCCCCGCCCCCTTGGACACTAACCCCCTTTATACCCAGTACCTGTTCAACCTCATTTCCTGTTAATGGACGCTGGCCCTTTAAGAAAGGGTCAGTGACCGCGCGCGCGCCCTAACGCGCATGCGCGCCGCCCGGGTGCCAGAAGCCAGGGAAGGAGGCTGAGGGGAGGACGCAGGGGAGCCGGCCAGGTCCTGGGAAGCCGTCGGGCGCCGGGATCGGGGACCAGGGGGCCTGGGACGGACGGAATCCGGGGGCTGAGGAGCGGGCAGCGTGGCAGGTGAGCCGGGGAGCGGGGGTGAGGACCCGGGGAGCGTGACAGCTACCTTCACGTGTACCCGTGGTTTGAAGGCAAATCAGGGTTCTCTAGCTAACAGGGTCAGAGAAGCCCTTGTCCCTAGGTAGAGGTCCATACGCGTGACACCTCCTGATACTAACCTGTGTGTGTCCTCTATGCTTCCTGTTAAAAATGCTGGAAGAGACAGTAAGCGCAAATATCCTAAAACTCTGTCAACAAATGTGCTGTAAGAATAGACTCACCTGGCATGGTTGTGAGAGTCACAGCCACTGTAATGGCATAAGAACGGCTGCAGCAGAACCCACGAGGAGATGCAGTTCAATTTTGGAGAGAAAAGGGTTAATAGACATGATTTATCCTGAGGAAGAAGCCATAAGGCTTTGAAACGCATTGACAAATAAAATAATTTCTTCTACATGGATCCTCTTTTCTATGGCAGATTGGTCTATTAACCCTTTTCTCTCTAAATTTGAACTGCATCCTTATGCTCCCTAACATCCTTAAGCGGGTCCTGTCCCCAGGGGCCATCACATACCTAGTCCCTAGCTGTCTCTACACTTACCCTGGCTGCTGCAAAGTCTGGTAAGTGCACTAGACTTCCCCCTGCAGTAATAAAACACAGTGGAAGGAAGACAGATAGGGGGACATAGACAAAAGGATACAATAAACTTAACTGCTGCAGCCAAACACCAGGGCTGCAGGAGACACAGCTCCAATAGAAGAACTCCAGCAGCCGAATTTCCAGCTGCTACAAGAGACTTCTTAACTCTAGAGTGGTCAGAACGGAATGAATCTATTACCGACATCAGGTGATGTATCATGTGACTATTTAAAGGGAAGGGGAGTGGTCTCCATCCGGCTGCAGCTGAGAAGAACTAACCAGGAGCTAGCAGCAAGGAAAGTGCCATTAACCCTTTCTGCACCAACAGAAAGCAAATACCTTTAAAACAACAAGTCATAAGAAGCACAAATCCCAGAGCTTCCAGGAGACACTCATGACATCATTTTTTTTTAAAAAACTCAGCAAAGCTGGTGAATTTAATTATCCATAGATTTATTTATCTTGCAACATATCGCGATTGATCAGTCATTGAACCTGAACTGTATGATAACAAGCGAATGTTGCTATAGCTCTTTATTGCACCAACACAAATGTTCTGCAATTCTATCAATTGTAATTCTATCCTTGTCCTTTAAAGCTACTTTGTAGCAAGCGAATACAAAGAAATGAGGATAAATAATGCACTTTTGGTTAATCCGACCTTAGATTGTGGTAAATGTTGAATAGGATCCTTTGTTAGTATCTGTTCCCCCCCCCATCTATGGCTGAGAGCTTCGTGCCATTCTCCACTGGTAGGTTGACTTATCCTCCACGACTGATGTCAGAATTAAAGCTAAGGTTTAATTTAGCGTCTTCACCTTGGGCCACTGAGTGTCAGTCTTCTGGTTGCTCGCCTGTCAGTAGAGGACAGCCTCCAGCCCCTCATTATCACTTCAAACGTGTAGACAAGCAGATGTATCGTGATGGTTTGTTTAATGGGAGCTGATGTACTTTAATTAATCTTCGCAAGAGAGAGCATAAAATGCTGTTGTTTTTGTTGACGCGTCCCCTTGCAGTCGTTTGGTAATATTGTATACTTGATATGCTTGGATCTTTGGCAAAATGTGTATTTGTAAGAGCCTTTGTGCCAGAGTAATTAAAGGATGAAGAGCAAATTACAAAGTGTTGTGTTCCGTAGATTTTCTGCTATAAATCGGGCTCTATCTGACATTGTATCACTACATCTTAGCCTAAACCTATACAGAATGAAGTTTTTGCACTTAGCATTCAAATGGCATAAAGTTTTAAGTGAATTTTTATTTTTTTTCCAATTAATTTCCAATAGAACTTTATAACAGTCGAGTGTCACGCTAGGTAAAGGGGAGTACCAAGCGATTGGCGACAGTACAGGGGAGGAAAACCCTGTGCCTAGGGAAGGGGGAGATGGTGACCCATGACCAATCCTACCACTGGTCCCTGGGGTCCCTCACCACCCTCAATAGGTTCCGCACCTATGCGCCAAGCCGGATACCTGACCCTAGGTATCCCTTGTACTTGACCCTAAATAGGGAATGGATGGGATGAGCTCTTCATCAACCCCACTAAACACTAGAGAAGACACAAGGAGGACACACATGGGGAAAGCATGAACTACGTATCTACAGATAACACAGGTAGAACTTCAGCAAAGTCACAGCAATGATACAATAGGGGAGTACAAGCCACCTGCTTGCAACCAGAGCTAGAATGAACTAAATAATATCACCAGCACAAGTCCATGGAAGATGGGAGTATTTAAGCACAAGGGGAATACTGATAATCAGCAACTGAATGGAAGGAGAGCTCCCCTGGGTCCCAAAGGGGAAGAGATGAAAACCCAGCAGGAAAGCTGCCTATACCAATGAATACTGCCAACAGGAACAATAGAAAGTCAGGGAACATTTTGCACAGCCAAACACTGTGACCTTCTATTGCCAGAAACCACATGACTGTCTGTCACCTGTGCTACACACCCGTGACATATTCCAACTAAACACTACAGAAGACACAAGGAGGACACACAGGGGGAAAATGCATTAACTACTTATCCACAAATAACTTGGGTAAAGGTTCAGCAAAGTTTCAGCCCCGATACTACAGAGGGGTACAAGCCACCTGCTTGCAACCAGAGCTAGAATGAACTGAGTAATATCACCAGCACAAGTCCAGGGAAGATGGGAGTATTTAGCACAAGGGGAATACTAATAATCAGCAGCTGGGAGGAAGGAGAGCTCCGCTGGATCTTAAAGGGGAAAAAATGAAAACCCAGCAAGAAAACTACCTAGTACAGTGAAGACTAACAGCAGGACAATAGAAAGTCAGGGAGCATTTTGCACAGCCAAACACTGTGACTTTCTATTGCCAGAAACTACATGACTGTTTGTCACCTGTGACACACCTGATGAATAAATAGATAGAGGGATGGATAGATAGATAGATGAATAAATAGATAGATAGATAGATAGATAGAGGGATAGATAGATAGATAGATAGATAGATAGATAGATAGATAGATAGATAGATAGATAGAGGGATAGATAGATAGAGGGAAAGATAGATTGATAGAGAGATAGATGAATAAATAGATAGATAGATAGATAGATAGATAGATAGATAGATAGATAGATAGATTGATTGATAGAGGGATAGATAGATAGAGGGATAGATAGGTAGAGGGATGGATAGATGGATAGATAGATGAATAGATAGATAGATAGATAGATAGATAGATAGATGAATAAATAGATAGAGGGATAGATAGATAGATAGATAGATAGATAGATAGATAGATAGATAGATAGAGGGATAGATACAGTAGATAGATAGATAGATAGATAGAGGGATAGATAGAGGGATAGATAGATAGATAGATAGATAGATAGAGGGATAGATAGAGGGATAGATAGATAGATAGATAGATAGATAGATAGATAGATAGATAGATAGATAGATAGATAGATAGATAGATAGATAGATAGATGGATGGATGGATGGATAGATAGATAGATACAGTAGATGGATAGAGGTACTGTAAGTGACAAATGACTATTGGTCCATATGCTACAAAAATTGTCCTCATAGCTTGCAGGAGTTTACCTCTCTATCTTGAGCTTTTGGGATAAGTGAGGTGAATGACGTCTTCATCCTTACGTCTTGCCGTGCATTCTTATTGTATTTCTCAGAACTTTTTTTGTTTTTTAGCTGCAGATTCATTTCCTGTGAGATTACTTGTTAGGTTAAAAAAACCCACATTCACAGGAAGGTTATAAATGTGATCAAAAGGTGTCACAACGCATCAGTCAGGCCTGCGATCAAATGACTTGACCTTTCTGACAGACATGGTCAAGGTAATACACATACACTGCGGCTCCCTCCATTCTGGCTTTTCAAGGGTTTTCGGCCTAGAGCCCTCATGTAATCATGGCTTGAGGCTAGGTGACTCTTATTATTTGCCACAGCCTAGTGAAACTCCTCACATCTTACTGAGGTGTGCACCGACAGATGTAAGGTTATATCCGAAAGTGGAAATGAGCAATGTCAATTGATATTTACAGAAATTCAGTTTCTTCCTCATTTTACCTCAGAAAGTAGATTGTGTGTCCAGAACTCAAAGACTCTACCTGAGGGAAGGAGGCCATGTTGTTTCTGAAGTGTTTAGAAAAAAGAGCACTGCTGTTATTATGGCCTTAGGATTTATATGATTTTTTTTCTAACGATTCCAGTGAATACTTCATCAAGTCACATATTGGTGATTTTCATGAATATTGAAGCTAAGCTGGACCATGGGTTATGCGAGCCCTTGGATGTCTTCACATTTGATTTTACCTTCCTTCCAAGACCCATAACATTTATATTTTACAGTGTTAACAGTTGTATCAGGGTTTTTATATATATATATATATATATATATATATATATATATATAAAAATATATATAAAAAAAATATATATATACAGTATATATACAGTACAGACCAAAAGCTTGGACGCACCTTCTCATTCAAAGAGTTTTCTTTATTTTCATGACTCAGAAAACTGTAGATTCACATTGAAGGCATCAAAACTATGAATTAAAACATGTGGAATTAAATACTTAACAAAAAAGTGTGAAACAACTGAAAATATGTCTTATATTCAAGGTTCTTGAAAGTAGCCACCTTTTGCTTTTATTCCTGCTTTGCACACTCTTGGCATTCTCTTGATGAGCTTCAAGAGGTAGTCACCGGAAATGGTCTTCCAACAGTCTTGAAGGAGTTCCCAGAGATGCTTAGCACTTGTTGGCCCTTTTGCCTTCACTCTGTGGTCCAGCTCATCCCAAACTATCTCGATTGGGTTTAAGTCTGGTGACTGTGGAGGCCAGGTCATCTGGAGTAGCACCCAATCACTCTCCTTCTTAGTCAAATAACCCTTACACAGCCTGGAGGTGTGCTTGGGGTCATTGTCCTGTTGAAAAATAAATGATAATCCAACTAAACACAAACCGGATGGAATAGCATGCCTCCGGAAAATTCTGTGGTAGCCATGCTGGTTCAGTATGCCTTCAATTTTGAATAAATCCCCAACAGTGTCACCAGCAAAGCACCCTCACACCATCACACCTCCTTCTCCATGCTTGACGGTGGGAACCAGGCATGTAGAGTCCATCCGTTCACCTTTTCTGCATCGCACAAAGACACGGTGGTTGGAGCCAAAGATCTCAAATTTGAACTCATCATACCAAAGCACAGATTTCCACTTGTCTAATGTCAATTCCTTGTGTTCTTTAGCCCAAACAAGCCTCTTCTGCTTGTTGCCTGTCCTTAGCAGTGGTTTCCTAGCAGCTATTTTACCATGAAGGCCTGCTGCACAAAGTCTCCTCTTAACAGTTGTTCTAGAGATGTGTCTGCTGCTAGAACTCTGTGGCATTGACCTGGTCTCTAATCTGAGCTGCTGTTAACCTGCAATTTCTGAGGCTGGTGACTCAGATAAACTTATCCTCCACAGCAGTGGTGACTCTTGGTCTTCCTTTCCTGGGGCGGTCCTCATGTGAGCCAGTTTCTTTGTAGCGTTTGATGGTTTTTGCCACTGCACTTGGAGACACTTTCAAAGTTTTCCAAATTTTTCGGACTGACTGACCTTCATTTCTTAAAGTAATGATGGCCACTCGTTTTACTTTACTTAGCTGCTTTTTTCTTACCATAATACAAATTCTAACAGTCTATTCAGTAGGACTATCAGCTGTGTATCCACCAGACTTCTGCACAACATAACTGATGGTCCCAACCTCATTTATAAGGCAAGAAATCCCACTTATTATACCTGACAGGGCACACCTGTGAAGTGAAAACCATTTCCGGTGACTACCTCTTGAAGCTCATCAAGAGAATGCCAAGAGTGTGCAAAGCAGTAATGAAAGCAAAAGGTGGCTACTTTGAAGAACCTAGAATATAAGACACATTTTCAGTTGTTTCACACTTTTTTGTTAAGTATTTCATTCCACATGTGTTAATTCATAGTTTTGATGCCTTCAATGTGAGTCTACAATTTTCAGAGTCATGAAAATAAAGAAAACCCTTTGAATGAGAAGGTGTGTCCAACTTTTTGGTCTGTACTGTATATATATATATATATATATATATATATATATATATGTAAAAATAAAAAAAAAAAATATATATATATATATATATATATATATATATATACTGTATATATAATATATTCTGCCAAGCACAGAAACCCTGGCACTTGCACACTTTGGCTGTTGTTGATGAGGTTATTAATGATCGTCTGAGGAGTACTGCAACACTAAAATCAGTTGGGCAAATCATCAAGATCCGCTGCTGGCAGTAGCTTTTGCAATTGCTGAGCAATGACGTCCCAGAATTACTCAATGGGAGGCAAATCTGGAGATGCTCAAGTCATGGGAGCAAGCTTACTCCTCGCATGCTGCTAACACATGGCCTGGCATTGTTGTGTTGAAAACTGGCTTCTTGGTCATTTTGAAAAAAAGGCCGTACCACTGGTCCATGATTGATCCATTCTGCAAGTGATATTAGTCATGACATCACATAACCAGCCTAAGACATCAAGTGTCTAAACAAACCATCAGAAATTTATGACTTTGGGCTGCAAGCCAGACATCCAGCTACAAGTTCTCCCTTGACCTCACGCACATAGCCAATGCCATGAAAAACCCTTCATGAGGGAATGTCATGATGGTCCTACCCCCAGGATTATGGTGTGTGGTGGCATAATGTGACCCCTCCAGTATTCATCCCAGGCATACTAACAGCTCAGTATTACATTAATTTGGTCATGGAACCACTAATACGGCCATTTCTCCAGAGTGTTCTTTGAGCCTTTTTCAACACCACAACTCCAGGTCGTATGTTCCTTGTTATACTGTAAGCAGCCTGTGTGGCCTAAACGTACTCCCTTGGCTGCAGCATCTCCAGACTTGTCACCCATCAATCACATCTTGGACTTCATTGGTTATCAATTGCAAAGGGATCTACCAGCAGTGGATCTTGATGATTTGACCAAGTGCAGGTTGCGTGGCAGTGCTTTCCTCAGACAACTACTAATAACTAAGGATGTAGGTGCGTGGATTTCTGCATGTGGCGCTCATATTATTTCCATTTTTTGAATATGCAGTATGTCTGCCTCTGATTTATAATCTTTTTTACCCTCTCTTATGGATGTTTGATAGGTTAACTTCCTGCAATAGTGCCCTTAATTAAAATGGCGCCTCTGTGTCGCCCGGGGTTATGGAGTACTCGGTTCCGGGCAGTGTATAACTGGAGAATGTCACTTTGGTGTCCGTTGCCCGGTCCCGTGCCCTGGGTGTTTTTTGAAAAGGGGAATATTTACAGGGGATTAGAATAATGCTCACATGTGACACCACTTGTGGTGTTGCGGCTATGTAGTTGGAGCCGCCGCTGCACAATGTCCACTGCTGGGGCTGGTGTTAATGCCAGCCTGGGTGTTGGACCCTCCGCAGGCAGTACTGGGCCCCAGAGGGTAGGTGATGTAACGGGTGTCGGAAGAAGGTAGGCCACCCAATGGTTTCAGTGCAACTGGTTCTTTACTCACTATCTGGTGGTAACTGGTCACCTGAGGCCGGCTGGTTTTACCTTCAGGTCCCCTTAGTCCCAGTGCCAGTTTAATAATCTGATGCCTTCTTCCCCTGCACCTGTCTTTCGGTTTGTGGGTCCTTGTGGCGTAGAGCAGCTGGGGGTCCCCTTCTGGTGGTTTTTCCACTGCAGTCCGTATGACGGTAGTGTGAACCCTGTGGTTTTAGAGTCTCTGGTCCTGTCCCCGGTTCTCCCTTTGCTACTTAGTCCCGAACTTCAAGGTCAGTGAGGTCCTTGATGGTCCCCTCACTGTGCAGGTGTTATCAGGCCTGCCTGGAGCTTCTGCCTGACCTAGGGTCCTGTACCCCGTTGGTGCATAGTTCTGGGAGTACTCCACCGGCAACTAACCTCTTGGGCACCAGGTTACTGTTCACTCCTAGTCACTGTGTCTGCTCACATCCACTGTCACTGCTCAACTCCTCACTCTCCACTGTCCACTGTCTCTGCCTAACTGACTACTCCCTTTCCACTGTCTGACTGTCCACAGTCTGCTCCTCCCACCTGGTCAACTAGTGGACTGGACTGGCTCCAACTCTAGGTGGCAATCCATTGGTCCAACCCTAGCCCTGTACCATTATATGGGGGATAATTGGGTGAAACTGGAATTACCTGAAGTGTTTGTGTGTTCCCGGCACTGGTTTTCTGGGTCCCTAGGGGGTAGGCCCTGCATCCTGGTGAGGGGTGCAGTACCTTGTAGCTCCCTGATGGCTTCAGGGGTACTACACCTCTTGTTTCTTTCTGATAGAGTGCAGACACAATGTGAATGATTTTGCTGTTCTTTTCAAAAAAAGGTGCCAACTTCTGTTTCTAGGGAGAGCACATAGGATAGCCTAGCCGAGCTCTCCACATTATGGTTTCTCTGGTATTTCTGATCTACACAGGCAGACGCGGGCATCGGCCAGCTGTGTGCTCATTCATAGACAGGCTAGCAAGAGCTAACCCATGCTAGCCTGCTTGTTAGGCTTCTGAGATCATATGTTGTAATGAAGCCTATCACATCTGCTCCTCTCATACCTAGGTTGGAGCAAATCTTCTACCCATGCCAACTATAGTTTCTGCTGTGTTGGTCTGTGTGCTGTGGTGTCCAAGATTTGGTGTAGAGTAGCCTGTGCTTGGTGTTGTTGTGGAGTTACCCATCATCTTGTTGTCGCCTCCCTGCTCTTATTTTCCTCCTAATCTCTTAATGTATTTTACCTCTGTGTGCATGCTGTGTGAAAGAGTTTTGGTTTCCCCTGTTCGTCTATATCTGTGGGTTAAATCAGACTCCTCTCCCGACCCCCTGGGTGAGGGGATTTAAGATCAAGGCTGGTCAGGAGTGGGGCAAGGAAGGAGACTCTGACATACCCACCATCAGGGGTATCTTTGAGAATAGGGATAGCACAGGTCCCTCCTACAGTAGTCTGAGGGTCAGCCTAGGGGCCCCGGTTTCCCACTATCCTCATAGTCCCCTGTGACTCTTGGATCATGGAATATACAGTAGAACCTTGCTTAACGAGAACAATCCGTTCTGGGACTGTGCTTGTTAACCAAGTTACTCGTTCAGCAAAGCAAGATTTCCCATAGGAAATCATTGCAATGCAGACAATTCGTTCCACAACGCGTTAAATGTCCCATCCTGGTCCCCTATTCTGTCATTCCACACATACACAAACTCACACAAACACACAAGCACGCACGCACAGGCACATATTATATGCTCACCGTACCTTCCGTTCCATCGCCGGTCTCCTGGGACATGCTGTTCTCTGGTACAGGGCCGGGCTCTGTATCGGGTTACCATAACGACGAGGGAGGAACTTCCCGGCCAGAGCGCTGATGTCAAAGGCAGAGCCGCTTGCCTCTGATTGGCCAGCGCGCTGCCTTTCAGTAGCGGTGACAGGAAGTTCCTGCCTCGTTGCTATGGATGCCGATACACAGCCTGGAGTGGAGCGGAGCAGCGAACTACAGGACCCAGGAGGCCGGCGATGAAACGAAAGGTACACTATATTATGTTATATTATATGCTCACCTTACCTTCTGTTCCATTGCAGGCCTCCTGGGTCTTGTAGTTCGCCGCGAGGACGTCGCAATGTACCCAGGGACTACAAGAACCATGAGGCCGGCGATGGAACAGAAGGTAGGGTGAGCATAATACTGTATGTGCGTGCGTGCGTGTGTGTTTGTGTGGGTTTGTGCGTACATGTGTGTGTTTGTGTGGACTGCAAGTGCGGGTCAGGGCACGGTGGATGGACGGAACCGGAAGTGTGCGCAGTGAGGATTTCGCTCGTACAGCAAAGCTTTCTCGTAAAGCGGGTTACAAATTTACAGAAAGCTTTGCTTGTCAAGCGAAATTCTCGTGGGTTACTCGTTAAGCGAGGTGCCACTGTAATTTATATTTGATACATTGAGGCTGCTTTTTGCTAATAAGAAAGATGAAACATTAATCACTGTTTATCTTACAAGTGTAAGTTTATGATCAGTTACAGACGTATCCATTATTTACTGCTGTTTCTTACTGTATACTGGGCTGGTTACAGTTCATCAATATTTATCATGTCATCTGCTACTTTGCACTAGGTTTATGTAGCCATACAATTTTGGGATATTAAATTATGAATATTAATTGATTCATTCCTAGATAATTATGATGCCCTTATTACCACTATAAATATGTGCACCTTACACACTGCTCCTTATTTCAGAAAGACTTATGTATTAGAACTAAAACATCCCCATTTCTGCGCTAATAAAAAAATAAACAAAAAATACCCATCGTGTAAGATACCTAAATATATATTTAAGCACTGTCCAGAGAGTGTGAGACATCATTAGGAAAGGTCAGTGATCAGGTTTTGGCTTGTCAGGGACAGCTGTCATTAGCTGTTCCAATAGAAATATCTGGTAGACACTAATGCATGTTTAATTATTGGTGTGTTCAGCACTGGGGGCTAGATCTCAGGAGCTCAGTATAGTAAAGTGCAAAGATGGGATGAAGTACATCGGGATTACTGCGGCAGAAAGTGGTACTGAATTACAATGATAAATGGACATCAGTCTAGGAGAAGTACAATGATTTTAAAGAAGCACTTCCATTCAAATTCTTATCCTCTTAATATATTGCAGTCATCATATTGTGTACTTACAATTGCACATTTTGCCCTTCTACCCAGTTAATTCTTCTCTTTTTCATTAGGCCTATGACATCACTTGATTAGAAACAGGTGTTGAATCCTTCTAATCTCTATGTAGAAACACAAAGTCTCTTTTGCCTTCATGCATCATAACTCATCACTAATGATGAGCGAGTTTCAAACGAAATACTTGGATTTGCAATACTCATAACGAGTACTGTTTAATACTCCCGTATGCATTCCGAATAGTGTGTGCAATGCAAGTCAATGGGGAATACTCGCAATGTAACGAGGAACCCAGATGCCATATTATTCGTGCAAGTAGAAAATATTACAGCATTCGGGTTCTTCATTACGTTGCAAGTATTCCCCATTGACTTGTATTGCACACACTATCCGGCATGCATACGCGAGTCCTAGACAGTACTCGTTACCAGTATCGCAAATCCGAGTATTTTGAAACTGGCTCATCATTACTCATCACTGCAAAATTCTCTAGCAGGGGGAAGGAGGAGAGCAGCTAGGTCAGGAATTGAACAGGATGATATCCGTTGCAGAGAAAGTGACTTCCTGTTTCTACATAGAGCAGAGTAAAGAGAAATGAGAAGAATTAACTGGACAGAAGGCCAAAATGAGCAATTGTACACAGTGCTATATAATATGAGGATTGCAATATATTAAGAGGATAAATACTTTGATGGAGGTGCTTATTAAAAAGGATTGCATGTGAATAGAAAATTGGACCTATTATTATTTTACTAGAAACAGTGTCATTCATACTAATAGGCTTAGTCCCATTTATTTGTGGTTCCTTCTTTCTGATGCCCAGTAATTTTCAAAATACCTGCTATGTAGGGTTCTACAACACGACCCTGCTCAATTGAGTAGACCTCTGTTGTAGGTTCCTGTACAGCAGGAGTGCCGCTACATAGGGGAGCACATAATCAGTGGTGAACCCATTGATCAAACATGTAACAAAGAAGGGGGCTGGCTTAGCTTTGCTGTGCCAAGCACAAAGTTATAAGTGGAGCTGTTTAACTGAGTCTCGAAGCTGAAGATTAGGGCATGTTTAATGATAAATGTATGTTTGAAAGATGAACAAATCTACTCAAGGTAAATCGAATTTGCCTTGAATTTTTTGAAAACATTTTTTTTGTCAAATTCAAATTTTATCACTTTTGTTGCTGAATTCCAATGGGCCAAGATGGGGTTAGAAAAGGAAAAAATATGTTCACCTCTCTCCAGGCCTTATCTTCTCTGTGCAGCTCCCTGCCTGGTCCTGACAGTTATGGTCTGGATATCTCATCATTGCTAAGAAGGCCTTGCGATGTAATAATGTTATATGAGGCCAAGTGGTGGGGAGCTGCATGGAGAAGGTGAGAGCAGGGGAGAAGTTGGTCTTATTTTTTTAAAACCCTACATTTATTATACTCTGGGGTCTGGAGAGATCTAAGAGCATAATAAGGGAAAGCCCCACTGTTGGGACTGAATGAAGTTTATTTGGCCTGGCACCCTCAAGCTTTTTCAGTCATTGTGGCGTGACTGGCACAGCTTCAGTCACCACTCAGTATATTATTAGCGGCAGCTGTAACCATGTCCCCGACACTGACTGACAGCCGACTCAGCACTGATGCAATGTTGAGCCGGCTGCCAGTCAGTGCTGGGGTGGAGTTATAGCTTCCTCGCATGATGCACAGAGCGGTGATTGAAGCTGCACCAGCCAAGCCCCAATGACTGAAAGCCCGGAGCTGCCGGGATGAATAAAGTAAAGCCTGCTTTACACGCGTCAATTTGTCGGCCGATCGCATTTGGGATAGCACCCGCCCCCATTGTTTGTGCGGCACGGGCAATTTCTTGCCCGTGTCGCACAAAGTCATAACCCCACGTGACACGTACTTACCTCCTGGACGACGTCGCTGTGGGCGGCGAACATCCACTTCCTGAAGGGGGAGGGACGTTCGGCGTCACAGCGACGTCACACAGCGGCCGGCCAATAGAAGCGGAGGGGCGGAAATGAGCGGGACGTAACATCCCGCCCACCTCCTTCCTTCTGCATTGCCGGCGGGACGCAGTTAAGCTGTGTGAATCGTTCCCGGGGTGGCACACGGAGCGATGTGTGCTGCCTCGGGAACAATGAACAACCGGACGTTCGATTTTTAGAAAATGAGCGACGTGTCAACGAGCAACGATAAGGTGAGTATTTTTGCTCGTTCACAGTCGCTCGTAGCTGTCACACGCTACGATATGTCAAACGATGCCGGATGTGCATCCCTTACGACTTGACCCAGACGACATATCGTTTGATATATCGTAGCGTGTAAAGCCCGCTTTAATTTCCTCCTGGCAGCGCAGCACTCCATGTGGAAACCACAGGACATCAGAGCGCTGTTAACATGCAGATTAACAGCATATTTGTAGGTTGAAGCATTTTTTTTACATAATAGGTTTCCTTTACGCACCCCCAAGTGGTGGCTTTACAATTTACCGTAATTATTTTGCTCCTGAGAAAATTTGGCACTTTGTGAAGCGAAAGCAAAATTCTGACAATCTACACGATATATTAAAATATGAATCGGAGCAAAACTTTGGACTGAGTCACATTAACAAAAATTTTAGGCTGCGTTCACACAAGTGATCATCTTCCAAGAGAATCGGATTGATTATGGTAATGACACTCGGCACAAACTCTGATCAGAATTTGAGCTGAGTGTCAGTTTAGGGGGATCCGATTCTCTCAGTGCGGAGAAGATGGAGAAGTTAAAGGGAACCTGTCACCAGAATTTTTGCTATTAAACTATAAGAATCCCCTTCTGCATCTCCTGGGCTGCATCCTATGAAGGTTGATCTTGCTACTGGCCCCCCTTTCAGACCTAAATAACAACTTTATAAAATATTACCTTTTGCTATGGTAATGAGGTTTGTTGGCCCTGGGGGCGGGCTGTATTTCATCTTTTATCCCCCCTCCTGCCGCTGTTCGCCGTCCCCCCAGTGTTCATTAACATAGATGAGGCCGCCGCCCTCATCTTCAACAGTGCTCCAGAAGTCTCATGCATGCGCAGTGGCACTATTGCGGGACTGAGCACTGTTTTAAAAAAAAAAGGTAATCGGGGATGATAAAAATAAGCAATGGCCAGTGCAAGCGCATAACGGTAGAGGCAAGGGTAAAAGCGCGGGCACGAGATTATGGACAGGTACTTGGATGACGCTGGTGATGACATTCACAGCGCTGCCCATAATCTCACGCCTATGCAATAACATCACCGGCACTCGCGTTTTGAAAACAGTGCTCAGTGCCGCGATAGTGCCACTGCGCATGCGCAAGACTTCAGGAGCACCTAGGAACATGAGGACGGGGGCCTCATCTATGTAAATGAACACTGGGGGACAGCGAACAGCGGCAGGAGGGGGGATAACAGATGAAATACAGCCCACCCCCGGGGGCCAACAAACCTCATTACCATAACAAAAGGTAATATTTTATAAAGTTGTTATGTAGGTCTGAAAGGGGGGCCAGTAGCAAGATGAATCTTTCTAGAATGGAGCCCAGGAGCTGCAGAAGGGGATTCTTTTAGTTTAATAGCAAAAACTCTGGTGACAGGTTCCCTTTAAAGAGTTTGTTCACTACTTTTACATTGAAGGCCCATCCTTAGGGGTACTTTGCACACTACGACATCGCAGCTGCAATGTCGGTGGGGTCAAATTGAAAGTGACGCACATCCGGCGTTGCAGTCAATATCGTAGTGTGCAAATCCTTTTACATACGATTAACGAGCGCAAAAGCGTCGTTATCGTATGATCGGTGTAGGGTCCGGCATTTCCATAATTTAGCAGCAGCGACGGTAAGATGTTGTTCCTCGTTCCCCTGCGGCAGCACACATCGCTGTATATGAAGCCGCAGGAGCGAGGAACATCACCTTACCTGCGACCCGGCTGCAATGCGGAAGGAAGGAGGTGGGCGGGATGTTTACGTCCCATTCATCTCCGCCCCTCCGCTCCTATTGGCCGCCTGCCGTGTGACGTCGCTGTGACGCCGCACGACCCGCCCCCTTAGGAAGGAGGCGGGTCGCTGGCCAGAGCAACGTCGCAGGGCAGGTAAGTGCATGTGAAACTGCCGTAGCGATAATGTTCGCTACGGTAGCTATCACAAGATATTGCTGCTGCCACGGGGGCGGGTACTATCGCACTCGGCATCGCAAGCATTGGCTTGCGATGTCGTAGTGTGCAAAGTACCCCTAGGATAGGTCATCAATGTCTGATCAGCCGGGGTCCAACACCTGGCACCCATGTTGATCAGCTGTTCTCAGTGCCGGTGGCTGCGCAGGTGGCAAGAAATGCTAAATTCCAGAGCTGTTCTGTCAACTAATACTGCACATCCGCCACCCGTTCACCATTCAGATCAATAGGAAGCGGATGTGCAGTACCCAGCAATGGCCACTGTTAGTTGATACAACAGCTCCGGAACTGAGAGTTTCTGTCCGCCACCAGCATCAAGAACAGCTGATCGATGTGGGTGCGAGGTGTCGAACCACATTGATGACCTATCCTAAGGATATGACATCATTGTATAAATAGTGGACAACCTCTTAAATTTTACCATTGTCTGTGTACGTGTAAAAGGATGTCCAAGTGCAGCCAGACGTTTTGTATGCACCCATAGCCTTCAATGGGTGCATGTGTGCCCATATGCGCTGCCAATATCAGCATGCCGATTTGGCATGAGAAAAAATAGTCTTATCAGCCATGCCCCATAGTATCAGACAACACTCATCCGATATAAGCTTGTATATGCGCAGCCTTAGAGGCAAAATTTTGGATTGAGGCATATAGAAAATGCCATTTATAGGTGGATGTTCACTATAAGATACTTTGAGAAATTTACGGCACCAGCAAAGTACAAAAGGAAAAAAAATGCATTGAGTATGGACACAAAGTGATTGCCAATTCTTTTTTAATATAGAAAAGTCATTAATCACAACTCATTAAAAGGCTATTACTTGCTGATAACAGACTGCATGGCGAATGCCACACGTTTCCCAGCAGCCCTCACCGTGGAGCGATTCCGCGCCTTTGACCTTTAGGCGTCTTGTGTTGTCTGTAAAACCAAACATTTCATAAAATGCAACCAGAGGATTGGAGGATCTGAACCCCCTCCGTAGTGATCCCCATCGTGCCCGGATCAGGAGTTCTGTTTGCAGAGATGTGTACAGTCTTGATCTCAGTATTGATTGAGATTTTCCCCGTGGAGACGCCATATAAATAAACATCAGCTCAGTGAACTGTAAGGCAAAGAAACAGAATCCTATGATCAATAAATAAAATAAGCCCCTTTTTTTCTTTACTTCAAGCCCCGAGTCGCGATGTCTCCCTTATGGTGTTTCAAGACTATAACAATACAAGAATTATTTGTCTTTGAAGTGCATGTATGTGAGCGATGATAGATTCTGTGTTAGGTGTACCTGCAGTCCCATGAAAAACATAGCTTCGCTGCACCAACAAACTCAGCTACATACCGTTACAACCATCAACCCACATGTTATAGAATATGCCCTATTAAACTCTATGGAGAGATGAGGAGCTCAGGACAGTGAGACATGAACAACTTCTGGCAAATGCTTTATCAGTACTGCTCTATAATGTCCTCCATACTGCTGCTTTGTAGTTTTTTATCTCACCCTAGTTGTGGATTCACAGCCACACTGCTCAATACTGCTGTATAATGTCCTCCATACTGCTACTTTGTAGTGTTTTATCACAGCCTAGTTGTGGATTCACAGCCACACTGCTCAGTACTGCTGTATAATGTCCTCCATACTGCTGCTTTGTAGTGTGTTATCTCAACCTAGTTGTGGATCCACAGCTACATTGCTCAGTAATGCTGTAGAATGTCCTCCATACTGCTGCTTTGTAGTGTGTTATCTCAACCTAGTTGTGGATTCACAGCTACATTGCTAAGTAATGCTGTAGAATGTCCTCCATACTGCTGCTTTGTAGTGTGTTATCTCAACCTAGTTGTGGATTCACAGCTACATTGCTCAGTAATGCTATATAATGTCCTCCATGCTGCTGCTTTGTATTTTTTTTTATCTCACTTTAGTTGTGGATTCACAGCCACACTGTGTTACGAACCGGCGCCGCCATAGCCGCAAGCAGCCTGCTGCAGTTCCTATTGCGCCCAGGCGCCGGCTGCCGTTCTTGGCCGTGCTTCGGGTCGTCCAGTTGGCTGCTCCTTCCACCACGTCTAAGTGTGGAGAGGCGGCTAGTGCGCATGCGTGCGCCGATTTACCCCAGCCAGAGTCTAAGCCCAGTGTTTTGCCTAGTGAGCATGCTCAGCCTGATTGTGTCATTTCTGAGACTAAGTCCTCAGTTCAGGCTACTGAGCATGCTCCCACAATTAACCCTAACAGCCTCTTTGCACAGGTATTTGGACTTCGTGCTGTGTCCAAGTTCTGGGATTTGCCTACTGAGCAAGGTCAGGCAGATAGTTTGATTTCTGAGTCTGTTGTTCAGGCTACTGAGCATGCTCAGGTACTTAGTGCATCAGAGGCGAGGTCCGGTAAGGACCTCACTGAGCATGTCCGTGAGGTGGCAGGCCCTGATAGGGCAGAGGGTGTCAGGTGTCCTGATGACGTGGTCACTCTGGACTGGCTCGCAGAGGCCCGCCCCTATGATCTGGCACCTCAGCATTGGTCATCAGACGATGACTGGTGAAGTGTTTGGGGCGTGGCTGCCATGAGGTCATCAATGACGTGGCGGTTCCGGATAGGCCGCTGGTGACGTCATTGATGATATGGCACTCTGCTATTGGACCTTGGTGGTTCCACCCTGGGTTTGGGGCGGATCTAGGTTATAAAAGGGGCTGGAGACAACATGGAGGTGCGCAGTCTTCACTCATATTCACTTAGAGTTCATGGTGGCATAAGTTTGTTGGAAGCAGTAGGTAGGGCTAGGCGAACGGTGCCTGTCACACCAAGATTCGTGGCTCGGCACATCAGGGTCAGGCGCCGTGCTTCCTTGCTGCCGTTCCAGTTGTGCTATAGTAGTCCAATGGCGTTAACTGGACTGCGGCTGCTGTGTCACCTGTCCGTTTGTGCCTCCTACGCACATGGACAGCATACCTGTTGCGTTACTTGTCCGGTTGTGTTCTCTACGCACACGGACAGCATACCTGCTGCATCACCTGTCCGGTTGTGCCCTCTACGCGCACGGAAAGCATATTCTAGAACCCCTGTGGAGTTAACAGGGTGTTCCTGGATTGCGTGTGTGAACCTATTATCCTCCTTGGCTTCCCAGTCAACGCTACTGGTGTGATCCCTTGGCCTGACGTGTCCTCTACACACGTGGCCATTCGAGTAGTGACCAGAAACGTTAATCGAAAGACCGATCGGCCTGTCGTGTCTGACACACGTGGCCGACAGGGCGCTCTCGCAGCGGTCTTCTCGGTCAACGCTACCTGGTCACCATCCAGCCTGACGTGTTCCCTGCACACGTGGTCGGGGTTGCGCGAATTCCACCGAAACACTAACTGGGTTTTCGTCCGGTCTGACGTGTCACTACACACGTGACCGGTTCCCTGGGTTATCTCAGAGCCATCCAGCTCTATAGTCTCCGCCTAACCCATAGGGTGCCAGCAGCTCCATTACCATCTGGAACATGGTGGGCCCCGACTGGCGATTGAGATATATACCCCCTGGTCCTAATCTGCCGGTCCCCCCATAACAGTAAGACTGCGCCAGAATCTGGCTGGCATGGCGGAGATGGAGCAGTTACGTCAGTTCATACTGCAGCTTGAGGCCAGAGTGAGGTCTCTGGAGCAGTCTGCTCTTGCTGCTGATATGGATGATGTGGTGGCTCAAGCGGCTGCAATGGTGTCGGCCATCAAGCCCACTCCAACCCTCCTTCACCTCTCGCTGCCCAACAAGTTTTCAGGGGACAGCAAGGCATGTAGGGGATTCATGAACCAGTGCTCAATCCATTTGCAGTTGCTGGCTGCACGGTTCCTTACAGAGAGGTCGAAGGTGGGGTTTATCATCTCCTTGCTCTCTGATAGAGCACTGGAGTGGGCTACACCGTTGTGGGAGAGGAATGACCCCGTAGTTCAGGACTCTTAGGAGTTTTTGGAGTCTTTGAGGCAAGTGTTCCTGGGGCCTCAGATCACTCACGACTCGGCCCTACAGCTACTGACTTTGGAGCAGGGGCATACCTCCTCGAGTCAATATGCTGTGAGTTTCAGGACACTTGCTGCAGAACTCTGGTGGCCAGAGAGGACTCTCATTCCAATGTTCAGGAGGGGATTAGCCTCGCACGTGAAGGACGCATTAGCAACTACCCTTGAGGGCCTCATGACTCTGGCTACCCGCATTGACCTACGGACCTCCGAACATCAGCTGGAGCGCAGGTCAGAGGGTCGTTCAGTCACTGTGGTGGTATCTCCTACTGCACCTCCCTTAGAGGATGTCTCTGTCCCTATGGACATCTCTAGGGTTGGTGCTGCTAGGTCATCGATTCTTAAGGGCATCTCCTGTTTCGCTTGTGGGCAATATGGTCATTATGCCAACCGTTGCCCAAAGCGTCAGGGTAAGCGACTGCGATTGGTGACCATAGCTGGAGGTAGACTGGACTCGGCGTCATCCATTAGGGTGACGTTTCCTGTGTTCATTTCCTTTAAGGGGTAAATATGGTCCACTGGGGATAATTTCATCTCCTCCTCTTTTGCCCGGCGGCATGCCATCCCACTGGTACAAATGCCAAGGCCAGTGAGAGTCCGTGTGGTGGATGGGTCCTTGTTGCCCAAGGTAATTCACCAGCGGACAGTGCCCATTACCCTTGCCATGTCATCGGGGCATAGGGAGACCATTTAATTTCTGGTTCTCCCTAACGGCGCAGATGATATTCTGCTGGGTATTCCTTGGTTGAAGCGGCATTCCCCACATATCGACTGGTCGTCAGGGGTGATTACGCGGTGGAGTGAGTCTTGTAGCTCCCACTGCATGTCTCCATCTTCCGCCCGTCGCTCAGTGGTATCTTTGGCGACTATAGACCATTCGAGTGGGAGGGCCGCTAGGGGGGGGTGGTACTGTTACGAACCGGCGCCGCCATAGCCGCAAGCAGCCTTCTGCAGTTCCTGTTGCGCCCAGGCGCTGGCTGCCGTTCTAAGTGTGGAGAGGCGGCTAGTGCGCATGCGCGCGTCGATTTACCTCAGCCTAAGCCCGGTGTTTTGCCTAGTGAGCATGCTCAGCCTGATTGTGTCATTTCTAGACTAAGGCGGGCTTTGCACGTTGCGACATCGCAAGCCCATGATGCGATGTCGCACGCGATAGTCCCCGCCCTCGTCGCAGGTACGATATATTGTGATAGCTGGCGTAGCGAAAATTATCGCTACGCCAGCTTCACATGTACTCACCTGGCGTGCGACCGTCGCTCTGGCCGGCGACCCGCCTCCTTATTAAGGGGGCGGGTCGTGCGGCGTCACTGCGACGTCACACGGCAGGCAGCTAATCGGAGCGGAGGGGCAGAGATGAGTGGGATGTAAACATCCCGCCCACCTCCTTCCTTCCGCATATTCTACGGAAGCCGCGGTGACGCCGGTAGGAGATGTTCCTCGCTCCTGCGGCTTCACACACAGCGATGTGTGCTGCCGCAGGAGCGAGGAACAACATCGAACCGTCGCGTCAGCGTAATTATGGATTACGCCGACGCTGCACCGATGATTTGATTACGACGCTTTTGCGCTCGTTAATCGTATCATCTAGGCTTTACACACTACGATGTCGCATGTGTGTCGCCCGGGGACCAGGGGGTACTCAGATCCGGGCCACAGAGTCACTTCTGTGGGTATCACGGTGGCGTGACCCGGTCTGTGATCCCAGGCTCCACAGTATAAAGGGATTTGGTAAGGGAGATTTATATTGTCCGTGACGCCACCCACGGTTGTGGTGATTGGGACACCACCGCTGCTCTGGACGGGGAACCCGGGAGTGATGGTATGGAGCAGCTAGATGTTAGTTCTCCCCTCCGTGGGTAGGGGGTTGGTTGTCCCGGGGCCCGGTGATGGGGTAAGCAGGGAGCAGGGCGCAGTGCTGCAGTGCGGTGCCCGAGGGCACGGGTGTACTCACAAGTAAGTCACACGGAGTCACTGGTAAACTAGGAATTGCCGGTGTCCGCAGCCTTCGGTACGGGGTATTAGTGTCCCACACACGGTGCAGCAGCCCTTGTTGTTCTTTCCCTGCAGCCAGGTGCCTTTCTCTCCACTCTCTTCCTCTTTCTCCTCAGCCGGGAACGGGGAATCCACTCCCCTGTAGTGATCCGGGTCACCCAGGTACCGAGGGGCCACCGCCCTGCTCCGGCTACCTCTGGCCCCTTCCTCACTATAGCCTGTCCCGGCCCTCTCGGAGCACGCTTTGCTTTCAGCCTGGGAGCGACAGCTCCAGGCTCCACTTCTGTCTCCTCTCCAAACACTCTGCTCCAGCCCCTCCCCTCTGCTCTGCTTTTCTCCTACCCTGGGGGATGTGGTTTGTCTTGCTGCATCGGTGTGGGATCAGATTACCAAGGAGGATTAACTCTTTCTGTGACAACCTGGCTTTGCCAGGGCGTCACACACCCCCTTGGTAAAACACGGCCCGTCCTCGGGCCGTCTGGCCACCAACATTTATTAAACTGGGAAAAGAATAAAACATTTTAAACATTTTCACACATGCATTTTCAATTTTCCCACAGCGGGATGCAGATTGCTTCAACGTTGCGACAACACTTAACATTTTTAATAATGGCAACGTAACGGGTCCTTTAGTCACCCACCCAAACAACCTAGCCTTGGTGCTGCCCCTAGGAAGTGGGCAGCACCCCTTGACCCCAGTCCAGAAACGGTTCCAGATTGGTCAACGGGACCAGTACTTCGCTGCCGTTGCGGCCGGGCGGACTGCCGGAGCCGTCGTCATCTCCGTCGCGGCCGGGCGGACTGCCGGGGCCGGTGGCAGGGCGGTGACAAAGGTGAGGCCTAGGGACCCCAGGTCTGGGTCCTCCCCCACAGGCGCTGCGGGCTCCGTTACCGGTAACAGGGGTAACGGGTCGGTGCATCGCTGCGGCGGCCTCTTCCAGGAACCAAATGCTGGCAGAGTCCTGGCGTCCCTGCCTTTACAGTCCTGGTCACATAAACTACGGTTCCTTCCTCCTGTTCCCCCTTGGTACTCGGGAGCAGTCCTTCTAGCAACTTTTAAAGTTTCCCTTTCGCTTCCGGTCCTCCGGAGCTTCACTTCCGCCCGCGTTCTCAGGGGGCGGAGCCTCTTTTTCGCGCCCGCCGCTCGGAGAAGAAGGCGCCAAGCTGTTGTTTTTGGCGCCTAAAATGGCGGCTAAAATGGCGGACTTCGTGGCTTTTCCTCAGCGGGACGCCGCTGACGGACGGGGCAAGGCGCACTTCCCCCAGGTAACTGGATGGGTTCGATCCTGTTCGTGACGCCAAATGTGTCGCCCGGGGACAAGGGGGTACTCAGATCCGGGCCACAGAGTCACTTCTGTGGGTATCACGGTGGCGTGACCCGGTCTGTGATCCCAGGCTCCACAGTATAAAGGAATTTGGTAAGGGAGATTTATATTGTCCGTGACGCCACCCACGGTTGTGGTGATTGGGACACCACCGCTGCTCTGGACGGGGATCCCGGGAGTGATGGTATGGAGCAGCTAGATGTTAGTTCTCCCCTCCGTGGGTAGGGGGTTGGTTGTCCCGGGGCCCGGTGATGGGGTAAGCAGGGAGCAGGGCGCAGTGCTGCAGTGCGGTGCCCGAGGGCACGGGTGTACTCACAAGTAAGTCACACGGAGTCACTGGTAAACTAGGAATTGCCGGTGTCCGCAGCCTTCGGTACGGGGTGTTAGTGTCCCACACACGGTGCAGCAGCCCTTGTTGTTCTTTCCCTGCAGCCAGGTGCCTTTCTCTCCACTCTCTTCCTCTTTCTCCTCAGCCGGGAACGGGGAATCCACTCCCCTGTAGTGATCCGGGTCACCCAGGTACCGAGGGGCCACCGCCCTGCTCCGGCTACCTCTGGCCCCTTCCTCACTACAGCCTGTCCCGGCCCTCTCGGAGCACGCTTTGCTTTCAGCCTGGGAGCGACAGCTCCAGGCTCCACTTCTGTCTCCTCTCCAAACACTCTGCTCCAGCCCCTCCCCTCTGCTCTGCTTTTCTCCTACCCTGGGGGATGTGGTTTGTCTTGCTGCATCGGTGTGGGATCAGATTACCAAGGAGGATTAACTCTTTCTGTGACAACCTGGCTGTGCCAGGGCGTCACACATGCGATGCCGGATGTGCGTCATTTTCAATTTGACCCCACCGACATCGCACCTGCGATGTCGTAGTGTGCAAAGCCCGCCTTAGTCCTCAGTTCAGGCTACTGAACATGCTCCCACAATTAATCCTAACAGCCTCATTGCACAGGTACTTGGACTTTGTGCTGTGTCTAAGTTCTGGGATGTGCCTACTGAGCATGGTCAGGCAGATAGTCTGATTTCTGAGTCTGTTGTTCAGACTACTGAGCATGCTCAGGCACTTAATGCATCAGAGGCTAGGTCCGGTAAGGACCTCACTGAGCATGTCCGTGAGGTGGCAGGCCCTGATAGGGCAGAGGGTGTCAGGTGTCCTGATGACATTGCCACTCCGGACTGGCTCGCAGAGGCCCGCCCCTATATTCTGGCACCTCACCATTGGTTGTCAGAAGATGACTGGTGAAGTGTTTGGGGCGTGGCTGCCATGAGGTCATCAATGACGTGGCGGTTCCGGTCATGCGCTGTGCTTCCTTGCTGCCGTTCCAGTTGTGCTATAGCAGTCCAGTGGCGTTAACTGGACTGCGGCTGCTGTGTCACCTGCCCGTTTGTGCTTCCTACGCACACGGACAGCATACCTATTGCGTTACTTGTCCGGTTGTGTTCTCTACGCACACAGACAGCATACCTGCTGCGTCACCTGTCCGGTTGTGCCCTCTACGCGCACAGACAGCGTATTCCAGAACCCCTGTGGAGTTAACAGGGTGTTCCTGGATTGGGTGTGTGAACCTATTATCCTCCTTGGCTTCCCAGTCAATGCTACTGGTGTGATCCCTTGGCCTGACGTGTCCTCTACACACGTGGCCATTCGAGTAGTGACCAGAAACGCTAATTGAAAGACCGCTCGGCCTGTCGTGTCTGACACACGTGGCTGACATGGGCGCTCTCGCGGCGGTCTTCTTGGTCAATGCTACTTGGTCACCATCCGGCCTGACGTGTTCCCTGCACACATGGTCGGGGTTGCGCCAATTCCACCGAAACGATAACTGGGTTGTCGTCCGGTCTGACGTGTCACTACACACGTGACAGGTTCCCTGGGTTATCTCAGAGCCATCCAGCTCTACTGTATAGTCTCCGCCTAACCCACAGGGTGCCAGCAGCTCCATTACCATCTGGAGCACGGTGGGCCCCGACTGGCGATTGGGATATATACCCCCTGGTCCTAATCTGCCGGTCCCCCCGTAACACACTGCTCAATACTGCGGTGTAATGTCCTCCATGATGCTGTTTGTAGTGTTTCATCTCACCACAGTTCTAAGTTCACAGCTACATTGCTCAGTAACACTGTATAATGTCCTCCTTGCTGCTGCTTTGTAGTGTTTCATCTCACCCTTGTTCTGGATTCACAGTCACACTGCCCAGGGCAGTACTGCTGTGTAATGTCCTCCATGATGCTGTTTTGTAGTGTTTTATCTCACCCTAGCTCTGGATTCACAACCACACTGCTCAGTACTGCTGTATCATGTATTGTATGTGGCTTTGTAGTGTTTTATCTCACCATAGTTCTGGATTCATAGTCACACTGCTCAGTAACGCTGTATAATGTCCTCCATACTGCTGCTTTGTAGTGTTTCATCTTACCCTTGTTCTAGATTCACAGCCACACTGCTCAGTACTGCTGTATAATGTGTTCCATGATGTTGTTTTGTAGCGTTTCATATCACTCTAGTTCTGGATTCACAACCACATGACTCAGTACTGCTGTATAATGTCCTCCATGATGCTGCTTTGTAGTGTGTGGTTTACAGGAAACATCATAGCAGTGTTAGCGCTGATCATAACTGTTTAACCCCTTAAATACCACTATTAATAATGTTTAGATGGATATTTGATGGACGTTTCTCCCTCTTTCACCCTGTCATCAGGTAAACCAAAGTGTCAATGTAAAACACAAATTTCATATCCTGCAGTATTGCAGAATATTAGATCAGAAATAGGGAAAGTAAATGTTTATGTTCCATATAAACACTAAATGGAAAAAAATGAAAATAAAAAAATTAATAAATAAAAGTAACCTATGAAAGAAAAAAATAACGAAAAATATTTTGTCAATAAAAACACTTATGTAGAAAATAATGCAAACATAAAGCACGTTTGCTATCGGTGCATCCAGAATGATGCAAGCTATAAAACTGTACGCTAAATACCGTAAAGAAATAAACAATGCAAAAATTGGAGCATTTTGATAATACTGACAGACAAAAAAATTGAAGTTATCAAAAAGTGTAATAGAAATGTTACATAAAAATATGACATCATTGCAAATGTTATCCTTTCCAGCAAGGGATACGGTCCGAGAATTTCAATTTTTTTTCTCTTTGCCGGCCATTTACCTAGCTGAGTTTGAAAACCCTCCTCCAGAGTAAAATGGGGATAGGGCATGATCTTCCAAAGGGGATGTATCTATGGCAGTCTACGATTTACTTCACAGCCTCTGGGTGACCGCATATAAATATACACATACGATGGGCTACTGATAAGTCTTTGGATTTACGAGATCGGATGATGAAACTTTCCATTTATTCCACATACTCTCCACTGAAGTCAACACATTTCTTACATCAGTATTGCAAGTTCTGTAAGCCTAGGAAAAAGAAGGATTTTGGCTGTGCCTCAAACCAGGCATCCGTAGCAGCCATGGCATCAGAAAAGGTGTGAAATTTGGTACCCTTGAGGTATTTCTTCAGGTTTGGAAACAGATGATAATTTGGAGGGAGCTAGATCTGGTGAATAAGGTGAGTGGTCAACCAGGTGGAAGCCCAGCTCTGCCAGTTTTGCTACCGTCGCTTGTTCAGTGTGAGTGGAGGCGTTGTCTTGCAGGAACAAGATTCCTTTGGACAGTTAGCCACTCCTTTTGGCCTTCAGAGCTGCCTTTATTTGGTCCAAAAGTTCAATGTAATACCTTGCATTGATGGTGGATCCCTTTTGAAGGTAGTCCACTAGCAGCACGCTCTCCTTATCCCAGAAGAAAGACGCCATCACCTTAGTGGCTGATGTTTGCACCCTTGAACTTCTTTGGATGAGGAGAACCACTGTGCCTCCACTCTTTGGACTGCTCCTCATTTTCAGGGTCATACAAATAAATCCAGGTGTCATCCATAGTGACCAGTCGATCCAGGAAGTTCTCATCTGTCTGGAAATGCTGACAAATGGAACGGGAAGTTTTCACTCGCATGCTTCTCTGATCTGTTGTCACACATTTGGGGACCCGCTTTGCAGATCGCTTCCTCATGTCCAAATGTTCATGGATAATGACACAAACACGTTCACGGGAAATCCCCATGATGTCTGCTATTGCTTTAGCTGAAGTTCCTCAATTCTCCAGTATGAGGTTGTGCACAGCATCGACAATCTCCGGAACAACAACCGCACTCGGTCGTCCAGGACGTTCCTCATCATTGGTGCTGAAGTGGCCCATTTTAAATTTGGCAACCCAGTTCTTAAGTGCAGAATATGAAGGTATTGATCCTCCAATGTCTGCGACATAGCACCATATCACCGCCATTTTGTTTTCCAGCGTGCGCAGAACACTGTTGCCATAAGCAACAAACACAAAATTTTGAAAACATATATTAGACACATAAGGCTTTCATGTAATGTAACATTCGTTACCATAAAAACAAAAAAAGATCACAAATCCAAAGACTTATCAACAGCCCCACGTATACGTAAACATCTCCCGATAGAGTATCACAATTTTTTTTTCAAAGCTGGTCCATATGCAGTATTCATCTTTGGATATGATGAGTCAAGCTAAATACAGACATATCAGAATAGACTGGATTATTTGGTGGCCACCAACATGACCTCAAGCCTTGTGTGACACCAGCGCTCCACCCAATGCTATTAATAATCAATGCAAATCCGAACTCCTTGAACCAAATCCTATACTTTTATTAAATTAAGTAAAGATGCATGGATTAATAAAATTTACACCGAGGTATATTTAGAAAACCCGAGGACTCATTAAGTCTATAATCAAACTTCGATTTGACAAGAACAATTAATTGAGTGTTCAGCAGAGTGGGTGGAATTCCTCCGCCTGATATTGGGGTATGTGAAAAGCTAATTACTACTCTATTTTCAGGTGTTCTTATTTTTGAAAGTGAACTATGATATCACTGCTCCATCTTTAAGAAGAGGCAGATTAAAACTAATTTCGCTGCTCATCCGTTCTTACGTTCTGAGGTTGGAGATCGGAGCCCACATTGAGCATAATTGCTATTTTCTGCTCAGCTGCTCATCACCAAAATGAAAAGTTTCTTTAGATAAAATTCTTATATTCCACCGAGTTATCTGCTCTTTACAGAATATAAAATACATCTTTACGCTTCCGTTATCTACACTTCTGTGAACACTAATTTGCCCTGTAGTTTTCATCTCTCCCCATTTCATGAATGCAATGTATCTTGTTATACTCTAGATGTATTGAAAATGTAACAGTTAACTGGTTCCTATTAAAGGGAAACAAAGAATATACAAAATAAAGAGAGGAAAGTTCAGCTCACCGATCCTGCTATCTACCGCTCCTTGTTCGGACCCAGCGCACGGAAAGCTTCGCTGCCAAAAATCCAAATAGAGAAGAAGTCCAGTGCAGTCCTCAAGTTGTAAATAAAATCCAACGTTTATTTAGTAAAGTAAATTTCCATAAAATATAGTGGTGTGCAGGATGATTTTATCGGTCTATTACCTCATCGAACTACGCGTTTCGACACAGTCTAAAGGGGGCTTTACACACAGCGACATCGTTAGCGATGTCGCTCGTGAAAGCACCCGCTCCCGTCGTATGTGCGTCACAGGCAAATTGCTGCCCGTGGCGCACAATATTGGTAGTACCCGTCACACGTACTTACCTTCCTAGCGACATCGCTGTGGGCGGCAAACAACCTTTTCGTTAAGGGGGAGGTTTGTGTGCCGTTACAGCGACGTCACACAGCGGCCGACCAATAGAAGCGGAGGGGCAGAGACCAGCCGCATTAACGACACGCCCACCTCGCTGCAGGAGAACGCAGATACGCTGTTGTTCGTCATTCCTGGGGTGTCACACGTAGCGATGTGTGCTGCCTCAGGAACGATGAAGAACCTGCGTGCACAACAACCAATGAGAATTTGAAAATGAACGACGTGTCAACGATCAACGATTAGGTGAGTATTTTTGATCGTTAACACTCGCTCGGAGATGTCACACGCAACAACGTCGCAAATAACGCCAAATGTGCGTCACGAAATCCGTGACCCCGATGACATCTCGTTAGATATGTTGTTGCGTGTAACGGGGCCTTTGGTCATGTTCAACATGACTAAGACTGTGTCAAAATGCTTAGTTCGATGGGGTAATAGACCGATAAAATCATCCTGCACACAGCTATATTTTATGGAAATTTACTAAATAAACGTTGGATTTTATTTACAACTTGAGGACTGCGCTGGACTACTTCTCTATTTCAAAAATATACAAATCACGGAATAATTTGGATTGGCAAGAAGAAATCAAATAAAGCTAGCTGTAACAAGTAGATTTTTGCAGGCCTCGCCAACTATTATGGCAGCGTCAGGATCTGGCACTCCTCCTGCTAACTTCACTGAGGTCTGTGATAAGCGCAGAGAGACGCGGGGGTCGACCCACAGACTTAGACAGGCTAGCAAGAGTTAATTTCTGCTGTACTGCTTGTCAGTGTCTTTGATCACATGGTGTGGGGAGCCAATCATGTTTGCTCCCATCCTACGGTAGCTTTGCTGACTGTATTATTTCATTAGTGATCATAACAGGGAGACTCTGGTGCTGACCCACAAGCATATGCAGGCTAGCAAGAGTTAATCTCTACTGGGGTACTTGTTAGTCTCTTTAATCACATGCTTTGGGGAAGCCAATCACATTCACTCCCCTCCCATATATGCTGGTTGGATTATTTAATCAATGCCAGCTATAGTTTACCTTTACTGGTCTGCTGAGGTGTTGTGATCTAGACTTACTGATGGTTGTTGTGCATTATTGTTGTAAGTGGTTGTGGTGTTAACACTTTTTGTCTTTTTGTTTCTACCTTCCTACTCTTGCTTTTCTCCTAAATCTCTAACTGTTTTCATCTGTGAGTTTGCAATGTGTCTCAGTTTTGGTTTTCTCCTGTCTGTTTTACTATGTGTTAACCTGCCCCTTCCTTTCCTAGGGGTGACGCTGCAATATAAAAACTGTATTTACAAGGACACACATGGTGTCTTACCTGATAATGTACATTAATGATTTTTGCTCTTGAGGAAGGAGTCTTTGAATGACTCCGAAATGCATACAACAATAAAAATTGCATGTTTTTTTCTGATATTCAGTGATCCCTCTTCATCCTCGCAGTGCGGATTAACCCTTTTATCCTTGTGGATCTTTACATAGGGGGTCTGTAACAGATTAGATCTGGTCAGGAGACTAGCCAGACATAGGACTCAGGCAATAGCATCTCCACCACTAGGAGTAACCCTGATCTTAAGGATAGCCTAGGATCCCCTAGCATGAAAAACAGCATGGAAGTCCCCTGTCCCTCGGTATCCTGCAGTCACATCGTAACTAGGGTCACAGTTATACCGAGCTCTCCATCTCGGCTTCTGTCGGAAGCTCTGAGAAGCAAGATTCCGACAGGAACCACAATGGAAACATTCTCTTCAATGGCCAGGGTAGCATGGTGGCTCAGTGGTTAGCACTGTTGCTTTGCAGTGATATGGTCCTGGGTTCAAGTCCCTCCAAAAAAAATGTTTGCAAGAAGTTTGTATGTTCTCCTCGGGTTTCCTCCCCAAAGACAAGAATTTAGATTGTTCTCCCTACTGGGGTCAGTGATGATGATGTCTGTAAAGTGCCGTGGAATATGATGGTGCTACATAAATGTGTAAAATGAATAATAATAGAAAAAATGAAGCCAAACAAGTCACCTTGGACGCAGTTTGGCCTCCGTTCCATCCTGGTACTATTCATCTTTTCAGACATGCACAAAAAAGTGGCAGCATGTTTACTTTGGAGTGACACCCCAGATTGATAAAAGAGGGCCCTTTATTTTAATTAACGAGAATCCCTGGAAAATATAAATATTTGATAGCGCTGACACCTCCCCATTAAGCTTCTCCTGACTTGCCTGATGGATGAGTTATTGAGAATTTCATTAACTTAAACATCCACTTGCAAATAAAGCCTGGAGCGCGATACAATGGAGAGTCACGTGCGTGGCTTTGGCAGAAATCTGGTTAAAATGAAACTTCCGTTAGATTAAATGTGTATAATATATTACAGTCATCCAACCACAGCAATGACAATTAAATCTAAATTCCCCAGCTGCCATCTCATTTACATAAGTGGAGCCGGAAACTCACTATCTCACAGCCGAAGTATGTGCCTACGGATAATTAAAATGATCTTTTTTTATGGCCAACCGTAATTTTGCGGAAGCATATGGCAGTTTAAGTCCTAAAAAATTAAAAAGATCGCCAAATTTAGGTTCTGGGTTTGAAAAATCTGTATTTTCAATACAACTGGAAAGGTAAAGATGGTTTAATGGAGAATTTGGGGGTTATAATGTTAAAGGTCACTGTGACAGACCCCTTTAGCTGACCACAGTTAGAAGCAGATATGTAGACGATCTATTGGGTTAGGGGTTAGTTATGGCATATCTTCTCCATGAATGTAGTAGAGTGTAGATCAAGTCCTAAGAAGTGTCCAAAACAGTCGCCGAAGTAGCATGGGTGAGCTTGATAAGCTAAGTAGTGGATTTGGTCCATATTCAGTAAGGCGTTTAGACCACGTTTATTTGCATAAAGTGTATGAAAAAGTTGTAAATTATGAGTGATGCTCATAAAATACAACTTTTCCCGTCACTCCCCAAACCTGAAAATAACTAGAAAAATGTGCATGGTGTCCAAAAGTTGGGTGTGGTTTCCAATGGGTGGGCATGGTGTTGTCACGCTAGGTATGGGAAAGTACCAAGTAATCGGTGAAAGAGAAGAAAATTGCTTTGTTTAGGGAAAGGGAAGATGGCAACCCCTAACCAAACCTACTGCTGGTCTCTGGAATCCCTCACCACTCTAGATAGGTTTCGCATCTATGACCTTGGTATCCCTACTGCTGGGTCCTGAAAAAGGAACAGATGGGATGAGCTCTTCGTCAACCCAAATAAACACTATAGACGACACAATGAGGACACACAGGGGTAAAATGCATGAACTACTTATCTACAGATAACTCAGGTAGAAGTTCAGCAATGTTTTCAGCAACGATACCACAGAGGAGTACAAGCTACCTGCTTGCAACCAAAGTGCGAATTAACTGAAAATATCACCAGCACCAATCCAAGGAAGGAAGGGGTATTTAAGCACCAAGATAATGCTGATGATCAGAACTAGGTGGAAGGCGAGCTCCTGCTGTGTCCAAAAGGGGGAGAGATGAATCCAGCAGGAAAGCTACCTATACCAATAAATACTGACAGCAGGAACAATGGAAAGTCAGGGAGCATTCTGTGCAGCCAAACGTTGTGACCTTCTATGGCCAGAAACCACATGACTGTCTGTCACCCGTGATACACCCATGACAGGTGTCCAGTGGGTGGATATGACTTCTAATGAGTGGGCACAGTGTCCACTGAGCGGCAACTTTCAGACTAATGTAATTTGTAATACAGACACAGCATCTGGACCTCCAATGTCTCATTAGAACTAGAGTTAGAACTTTTATGATAATCTAATTCTGAGTTCTGATGAATTGCAGGTCAAGATGTGGTGTCCATAATACAGACACTTATCATACAAACTGAAAGCATCCCTAATTAAATGTCCAAAGGGCAAACCTGAAAATAATGACATTTTTGGAAAAAGTTTGGGAAAATGTCATCTCTCATGTTTTGACAGCCCCCAAAAAGTCAACTTTATTCAAAGATGTACGTCATTTTCTACCATTGACGCATATTACTCCTGGTATCTGATTTTCTTACTCATTTACGATAAGTATTATATTCTTGAACTGAGCTGAACTGCAATGCAGAAGAAGAATAATGGAAAAAGAAAAAGTAAACAATTTTAGGCTATGTGCGCACAGTGCGTTTTTTGTGGCGTTTTTGCGCGTTTTTCGGGTGCGTTTTTGGCCTCAAAACTGCAGGACTTTGCTTCCCCAGCAAAGTCTATGAGTTTTCATTTTTGCTGTCCGCACACATCTGTTTTTTTTACCTGCGTTTTTGAGTTAAAAAAAAAAAAATGGACATGTCAGTTCTTTCCTGCGTTTTTCTGCGTTTTCTGCCCATGCAATGCATTTGAAAAACGCAGCAAAACGCAGAGATCAAAAACGCAGCAAAACGCAGCCAAAAACGCACCAAATCGCGGCAAAAACGCATGCGTTTCTTGATGCGTTTTTTCGACGCAGGTGCGTTTTTAGCGGCCAAAAACGCACAAAAACGCAGCGTCAAAAAGACGCAGTGTGCGAACCTAGCCTTCAATTGTTGGGAAAAAAAGAACCCAAAACATCACTTAATAGCAGGTACCCCGCCACTGGAATGACACAGTATATGCAGCTAGTAAAGATTATCAAATATTTTGAAATTTGATGGATTTTTCCCAACCCTTTTTAAGCTCTTTAACACAAATGCAGCCACGGTAATGTCAAAGTGACCTCACCATAGAAAAGGATGTTAACCTGCTAGTATCCATGAGCCCACTTTATAACAGCGCTCTGATAGACTGTTCATTATAAATTACAAAGTTTTGTTTTTGGTTTTTCTTTTAAAAAAAAACAAAAAAAACCTATCCCTTCTAGTAATTGGTGATTAGGCAGACTGTTCTTTGCAAAACACTTAACCTGATGGTGTCACTGTCAGAGGTAACATCATCTCACTGTGACTTACATAAATGATGAGCCATATATTCCATGGTACCCTCTGTTTCTTTTTTAATAATATGCATGCTGTCAGCAAAAGAGGCCAATTTGGACTTGTATTTGGTAGTACTACTGCCCAGACAA
Organism: Anomaloglossus baeobatrachus; assembly: GCF_048569485.1. NCBI lineage: Eukaryota > Metazoa > Chordata > Amphibia > Anura > Aromobatidae > Anomaloglossus > Anomaloglossus baeobatrachus. The sequence goes on along the minus strand of NC_134364.1, from coordinate 60,463,754 downwards.
CTCCCGCTCCCATGCCTTGGGGGGGGAACTGTACTCCTCACCTGTCCGGTGGTTTTAGGCAGCCTTTTCTTGCTTCCAAGCCACACACAGACCCTCTGTGAGTATCCAAAGGCTGCATACATGGCCACACCCCTAAATTAAAGGGCCAACGTCCTATTACTCGGAAGTGATTCCTGAGGTCAAAAATCATCCTGTGGGTATTTTGGCATTCTCTCCTTGCAAAAGGAGCTGTGGAAAGAGAAGGCGCAATAGGGTCTTACCCTGTATGACACAAGGGGGTGGATGCAAAAAAGCACTCACCTGGTAGGGTTGTGCCAGTCACAACCCCTTAGCAGGCATATATGTAGCGTGGAAGGCAGCAGTCCCGCAAGGGAGAGGTATATCAGATGGCAGGAGAAAAGCAGGTTTAAATACCGCGCCAAACCACAGGAGTCCAGATGATGTTACTAAATGTCTTCCCTTTATTTTCACAGGTCCACGCGTTTCGAGGACATATCCATCCTCTTCCTCAGGACAAAGTACAGAGAATACTATAGCAGAGAGGGGGCCGCAGGCTCCCATATATATGTTACAAACAAGCCACGTATTCACTATTTGCGTCATCACCCTCCCCGTGACTCATGGACACGTGGGGGGTCGATAAAGTTCTGGATGTTGAAGAAACCAACGCCTAAAATATAACTTTTAATGGGGAAAGGTTAAAAACAATCCACAGACATAAAGCGCATTAGCGCCTTAAAGGACGTCACTTTCTGTGTTGTCCTACCTAAACTGTAATAGGAGACAGTCATTCACAGGGAGACAGTCATTATAGAGTAGCAGACAATCCCACATAACAAATGTTGCATAGGGAATAAACAAGGAACAATCTCACCAGTCTTCAAGATACTGTGTATATGTGTTCCTCAGTCATCATCCAATGTCTAAGTGAGACCACAAAAATAGATCCCCTGGCTAAACCAGGTATTCAAAAGGATCCACCACATAGGATCCCACATATAGACATGAAAGGAATTCTCTCAACGCGTTTCATCATATCCTCAGGAGAGTGTGAAATAAGTCCAAGAGATGACTAGTATCCATCAAAGGACCGGCATATCAGCCACTGTATAAACAATGAAAATTGACCAAGTCACCACTAAAAAGTAAAGCAGGCATTATGCCACATGGCACAGCTGCAGGCAGCGTACTCACCAGGGTCCGGACACATGGCACGCATGGATGCTGCGCAACCATGTCAATCGCTGGCGCTGCTCATTTTAAACGGCAAGTCATTGCCGCTCTGGCGTGTGACGTCATGTCCGCATCGCGGGTGCCCGCCCACTTCCTGTGGGCCGCCCCGTGCTGAAGCGCACACATAGTATTCTGGACGGAGTCTTGGAGCGCAGGACATCTGCGCAGGCGCAAGCTATTCATTCACATAATGGGATGACACAAACGCAGCTTACTAATTAAGTCTGCGATATCCCTCACAAGTGAATGGTTACACAGCGCTTAATCCAATAATGCTGTACAGGGACATAACGCCTGTCCCAAGTACAACAGATCCAGATTAGATATGGCTGTAAAATTCCGGTAAGGAAAACAAGAATGGGATTACACACAGAAACAAAAGAGGGGGTCCTAAAACAGTATAGGGATGTCTGGGCAGAAAAAGAGCAACCCAAATGAAAAATGGGCCTGATGAGATGAAAAAGAAGAACCACCACCAAGGACCTATAATAAAAACCTTACCCCTTTTTTTGAAACTGGCTAAAGACCTGAGTGGTAGACTTTAATGTAGAGGCTACCCCGAGAAGGTTATCAACCAGGCATTCCAAGAAGCAAAAAGTAGAGATAGGACTACTCTTCTAAACTCGTGCCCACGAAACAATAACAAGGAGGATATTGTACGATTTATCACTACCTTTAATAATGGTGCGGAGGATGTCCGCAGAATCCTTGGAAAACACTGGTCGGTCTTGAAGATGGATGACGACATTGCCCCGTCACTTACATCCCATCCTACCATCACATTTAAAAAGGCACGTTCTCTAGGAGACAGATTGGTTCATAGCCACTTTGCTCCTAAGAAGAATTCTTGGCTTTGTAGTAACACAAAGGGATGCTATAGATGCAGCGGGTGTGTGGCCTGCGGCTCCATTAACATAGGGAAGCAATTCCATTCCAGTGTCACGGGAAGAGACTATCTAATCAAGCACTTTATCAACTGCAGATCCAAAGGGGTCATATATAAAGCCACATGCATATGTCTGAAAGAATATGTAGGTAAGACCAAGAGGGAACTCAGGCGTAGAGTAGGTGAACATCTTAGAGACATCAGGAAGAAAGCTGATACCCCCTTGGCACGACATGTCAATGAAAACTATAATGGCGACCCCAGTGTAGTCTCTTTCCAAGGCATTGATTTGGTACAGCCACCCACAAGAGGAGGTGATTGGGACAACCTGATCCTTAGACAGGAAGCAAAATGGATTTTCTGGCTCAGAACAGTGAAACCCTTGGGCCTGAATGAGATACTATCCTTCACACCCTTTGTGTAACCCAGTGTCAGGCTATAATTAGGAGGGTGATTCGACGGCCGAGTGGGGGCACCATTCACCGAGCTTTAGGGTGCCGACCCCCACATGATAGGTAGGTCCAGTGTTTTCGTGTAAGGTTTTTATTATAGGTCCTTGGTGGTGGTTCTTCTTTTTCATCTCATCAGGCTCATTTTTCATTTGGGTTGCTCTTTTTCTGCCCAGACATCCCTATACTGTTTTAGGCCCCCCTCTTTTGTTTCTGTGTGTAATCCCATTCTTGTTTTCCTTACCGGAATTTTACAGCCATATCTAATCTGGATCTGTTGTACTTGGGACAGGCGTTATGTCCCTGTACAGCGTTATTGGATTAAGCACTGTGTAACCATTCACTTGTGAGGGATATTGCAGACTTAATTAGTAAGCTGCGTTTGTGTCATCCTATTATGTGAATGAATAGCTTGCGCCTGCGCAGATGTCCTGCGCTCCAAGACTCCATCCAGAATACTATGTGTGCGCTTCAGCACGGGGCGGCCCACAGGAAGTGGGCGGGCACCCGCGATGCGGACGTGACGTCACACGCCAGAGCAGCAATGACTTGCCGTTTAAAATGAGCAGCGCCGGCGATTGACATGGTTGTGCAGCATCCATGCGTGCCATGTGTCCGGACCCTGGTGAGTACGCTGCCTGCAGCTGTGCCACGTGGCATAATGCCTGCTTTACTTTTTAGTGGTGACTTGGTCAATTTTCATTGTTTATACAGTGGCTGATATGCCGGTCCTTTGATGGATACTAGTCATCTCTTGGACTTATTTCACACTCTCCTGAGGATATGATGAAACGCGTTGAGAGAATTCCTTTCATGTCTATATGTGGGATCCTATGTGGTGGATCCTTTTGAATACCTGGTTTAGCCGGGGGATCTATTTTTGTGGTCTCACTTAGACATTGGATGTTGACTGAGGAACACATATACACAGTATCTTGAAGACTGGTGAGATTGTTCCTTGTTTATTTCCCTATGCAACATTTGTTATGTGGGATTGTCTGCTACTCTATAATGACTGTCTCCCTGTGAATGACTGTCTCCTATTACAGTTTAGGTAGGACAACACAGAAAGTGACGTCCTTTAAGGCGCTAATGCGCTTTATGTCTGTGGATTGTTTTTAACCTTTCACCATTAAAAGTTATATTTTAGGCATTGTTACTGCTGGGTTACCTAGCTACTATTACTTTACCTTCTGTATCCCTTATCCAGTGGCTTTTTTATGTTGAAGAAAAGGAAAAAAGAGAGAAAAAAAGGAAAAAAAAGAGAGAAAAAAAGGGGAAAAAAACGATGTAGTGGAATTGTGCTGATAGAAGGGCAAAAGTGATAATGTATATAAATGTATATATGTGTACGGTAGTGAATGCAAAGTGTTAGGAAAAAGAAAGTGGACATAGTAAAAAAAGGTAAAAATATGTATATAAGTGTTTGTGAAATAAAGTAATAAGGTCAAATAAACGATCAACTGAAAGGACAAAAGTGTGGGGATTATTTATGTAACATATATATGGGAGCCTGCGGCCCCCTCTCTGCTATAGTATTCTCTGTACTTTTTCCTGAGGAAGAGGACGGATATGTCCTCGAAACGCGTAGACCTGTGAAAATAAAGGGAAGAAATTTAGTAACATCATCTGGACTCCTGTGGTTTGGCGCGGTATTTAAACCTGCTTTTCTCCTGCCATCTGGCATTCTCTCCTTAGGAGAGATGGCTGAGCAGCATTGCCTATCTGTACAACGTTGCTAGTTCTCAGGTCAAGTACCCGTTACTGTGTCTAGTTCTGCATGTCATGTCCTAGTACCAGTTTCTCGTACCCGCTAACCTGTTTCTCTTCCTAGAGCCTGTTTGCTACCGCCACCTATGTGCTGCCATGTCTGAGTCATCTCCTCCATGCCTCTATGTCTGAATAATCACCTCCGTTCCGCCACATCTGAGTTACCAACTCTGTGTCATATCTGAGCAAATCCGTATCGGACTTCAGAGACTCTCCAGACTGTCTGAGTCGACATCACTGGTCCTGGCTGCCATGCATTTAGGCCCCCTGGGGCTGCGCCTGATAATCCCTGTATATGGGTTAACTCAAGGTTAGCTCCTCCAAGGGAGTCCGGTGTACGGCCCAGTGGATCCACTCCCGGACACTCGCTACCTTTCGGCAACTGTAACACTCTACTTATTGGCTTTGCTCTTCCGTGTGATGTCATAGCTGAAAGGCTTGATATTGAAGCCCGGGCACTCGCACCTGAGGTCATTTGTGCCTTCTGTGACTGCTTCAGTATTCTGCCATGTGTAAAATGGTGTCAACATTTCTTTTGGAAAGTCTCTCAAAATGTTCGAATTCGCAGGGATCTGCCAATTTCATAGGATTCAGCATACATTTTATTTGCATTAAATTGATTTGCTTACCTTTACCAGAAACTCATCTATACAAATGCAGGATTCTTTGGACAATATCCACAGCTGTGCAATCATAAAAATTCTACAATACACAGGCACAAACCTCTTATAATAACCAACCGTCAAACATAATGGATATAATTTATAAGTCCCTGAAACAGAAGACAGATAGCGATCACTCTGAGCCAATGGCTAGGTACAATAAGCCAATCATAGCAGCCACAACTGGACTTAAAGTTGCCAGCTCCTGCATATCAAATCCCGCATATCAAAATACATGCAAACGATATCCCCTCCATGGTGTTCGTATAGCTTATTGTTTATTCAATAGGATAGAACATATATTAAATGAAACTTTTGGAAAGGCCAATGAATCAACAACCAGTCAGGATCACAGTGGAGATTAGTTTAAGTTAACTGTGGCTCCTAGACGGTGGCAGCATTTCATCATCCTGACAAGTCACGTCATTAGGCTGCATAATGTAGCAAAGTGATGGCCGGCTTTGATGAAATACTATCTAGTTGCTTGCATTCTTTTATATAAAGATACATCTTGCTGCACTTCTGAAGGTCATTAAATCACATTTTACTCTCCCACATGGAAATGACTCTTTGAGGCAGCAGAGGCCATAGCAATATACCTTCCCTTTGTTCCTTAGTAACGATGAAGGAACCCGAACTGTAAAGCTCCGTATCCGTACCGAATACAATGTGGTCGGTGCTAAACACCAAACGCAGACTTTTGCCTGTACGTCTGCTTCCTGTTTGAGTTTGTCAGTGGAATAAAACTTGTTGAAGGGTTTCAGAGCAGCAAATCAGCAAGCTTTTAGGCTGTGGACACTTCCATAGCCATCGCTCTATGAGAAGTATGGGCTGTAATTGGCTGGCGCACCCCGTAATCTCTTAGTGGCCACAGTATCACCGAACCCAAAAATGGAAACTGAGTGTTAGTCCAGTATTCAAAGTTGTCATATTTGGACACAGCTGCCAGCTTTAAATAACATTTTCTTCAAAGTAAATGCTTCGGATTCCCAGGATAAACACTGAGTAGCAAGGGTGAGCCGTTTCAAGTGTAAATGGCTGGGACTGGCAGTAGCAAGTCTGGCTGGCGTACCTTGTGCTCCAGAACAAATCCAATTACAAGCTTTTTAAATGCAGCAACTAGACTGTCCACCACTGGAGCAGAAAATTGACTCTTGGGTGAGAACTGTTAAAATAGGCAGTCTAAGAATCAATGTCCTGCTGAAAGTGCAGAGTTGGCACCTGAGGATCTTGGCCATTTTTTGTCAAAGTCACCCCCTTGAAAAAGAGCAAAACATTGTGAACCTCAACAAGTCATGGACCTGACACTTCTGGTTTTTGAACACTCTATTGGATGGGGTTCCGTGGACCAGCTCTGCTTTAATTGGGTGCTGTGTGTGGATCTCAGGTAATGAGAGCTGTGAAGGTCAACCGGGTAAACAAGCTGTTAAGGGCCTTTTTAAACATTGGGTGCTGTGTGGTGGATCTCGGGGAATCTTGGCTGCGAGAGTCAACCTGTTGAAGAGGCTGTTTATGGGACTTTTTTTTACAATTCGGTGGTCTGTGGTGGGACACTGTCATTTTTGGATGCGAGGAACTGGGAATTCAGACTACATAGGGCAAATTTGTTAAACCTATTGCTCTGTGGGGGACGTCTGGCAATCTTGGCTGTGTTGGGCAAATGTTTAAAGAGGCTCTACTGTGGTCTCGATGTTAAATTTACACTCTGTGGTTACATTGACAGTCTTGACTATGTGGGTGAACTGGGAATACAGGCTCTGTAAGGTGAACTGGGAATACAGGCTCTGTAAGGTGAACTGGGATTTCAGGCTCTGTAAGGGCCTTTTTTAATTTATTGGTCTGTGGAAAATCTCTGAAATCCATCTCTGTTGGGTCACTGTGAAAATATTAAGTTTCTTCATTTACTTGCTATGTAACCATAATTACTAGGGTGAAAGAAGCCCTTTGAGTCATTTACCTATCCACATTTTTTTGCCAGGTATTTGTCCTACTCTTACCCCCATTCAGATCTTTTTGCAGCCCCCTAGCCCATACTGCAAGCATTTTAGAGCAACAAACTTGGGTTTCCCATTGACTTGTATGGGATTCGTTGTTCGGGGCTAAGTTTGGCGTCAAGTTCGCTTGCCGTTGTTGATTTTTTTTTCCCCTGTTGATTCACCAAACATGAATATCCATGGTCTGCTCATCACTATTCTTAAGGTTTGCCCAAGAAAAGTTCATGACGATATGTAAATGTTGTTTGTTCTAACATCACCTCTGCAACTTAAGGCCCAGTCACACTAAGCAACATCGCTAGCAACATCGCTGCTAACGAACAACTTTTGTGACGTTGCTAGCGATGTTGCTGTGTGTGACATCCAGCAACAACCTGGCTCCTGCTGTGAGGTCGTTGGTTGTTGCTGAATGTCCTGGGCCATTTTTTAGTTGTTGCTCTCCCGCTGTGAAGCACACATCGCTGTGTGTGACAGCGAGACAGCAAAGGTCCAGTCACACTAAGCAACTTACCAGCGATCCCAACAACGATAGGGATCGCTGGTAAGTTGCTAGGAGGTTGCTGGTGAGCTGTCACACTGCGACGCTCCAGCGATCCCACCAGCAACCTGACCTGGCAGGGATCGCTGGAGCGTGGCTACACGAGTTGCTGGTGAGCTCACCAGCAACCAGTGACCAGCCCCCAGTCTCCTAGTTACAGCACACATCAGGTTAATTAACCCGATGTGTGCTGCAGCTAAATGTGCACAGAGCAGGGAGCAGCGCACACTGCTTAGTGCTGGCTCCTTGCTCTCCTAGTTACAGCACACATCGGGTTAATTACCTGATGTGTGCTGCAGCTACATGTGCACAGAGCAGGAGCCGGCAGCACAGGCAGTGAGAGCGGAGGAGGCTGGTATCAAAGGTAAATATCGGGTAACCAAGGACAGGGCTTCTTGGTTACCCGATGTTTACATTAGTTACCAGCCTCCGCAGAAGCTGGCTCCCTGCTCACTGCACATTAGTTGTTGCTGTCTCGCTGTCACACACAGCGATCTGTGCTTCACAGCAGGACAGCAACAACTAAAAAATGGCCCAGGACATTCAGCAACAACCAACGACCTCACAGCAGGGGCCAGGTTGTTGCTGGATGTCACACACAGCAACATCGCTAGCAACGTCACAAAAGTTGTTCGTTACCAGCGATGTTGCTAGCGATGTTGCTTAGTGTGACGGGGCCTCAACAACTAAATGTGCAGGCAGCAGGAGCCGGCTTCTGCGGAGGCTGGTAACCACAGTAAACATCGGGTAACCAAGAAGCCCTGTCCTTGGTTACCCGATATTTACCTTTGTTACCAGCCTCCGCCGCTCTCACTGTCAGTGCCAGCTCCTGCTCTGTGCACATGTAGCTGCAGGACACATGGGTTAATTAACCCGATGTGTGCTGTAACTAGGAGAGCAGGGAGCCAGCGCTCAGTGTGCGCGGCTCCCTGCTCTGTGCACATGTAGCTGCAGCACACATCGGGTAATTAACCCGATGTGTGCTGTAATTAGGAGAGCAGGGAGCCAGCGCTCAGTGTGCGCTGCTCCCTTCTCTCTGCACGTGTAGCTCCGTGCGCTGGTAACCAAGGTAAATATCGGGTTGGTTACCCGATATTTACCTTAGTTACCAAGCGCAGCATCTTCCACGCGGCGCTGGTCACTGGTTGCTGGTGATCTCACCAGCAACTCGTGTAGCGACGCTCCAGCAATCCCTGCCAGGTCAGGTTGCTGGTGGGATCGCTGGAGCGTCGCAGTGTGACATCTCACCAGCAACCTCCTAGCAACTTACCAGCGATCCCTATCGTTGTTGGGATCGCTGGTAAGTTGCTTAGTGTGACTGGACCTTTACACTTCATCATTTGTATCTCAAGTTTCCAGGCTTTAGATCTTGAGGTCTACAAAATCTATATAGTGCTGTTTTCATATGTTTCCTTAATAGTCATAAAAGATCAGAGAAGTTGAAAAAGATCAGAGAAGTGCACCTCAGGCAAACTATTTTGGATTGAGTTCTAATATATAGGGAAATGTCACACCTGTAATCCAGGAATCATAAGGATCCTACGGAATTTACCCCAGTAGATAAATCAGTAAATTACATTTATGAGATCACATGCCAGGACCCCAGGTAATATTAGGAAACTTGGCTTTTTAATGAATTTAAGATTAGAATTAATAGTTTGATGCACATAGAAAACAAACACAGAAGTCATGTAGTTATATGAAAGTCATTTTGTCCGGTCTCTATCTGAGGGCATAGCAGATGAGATTCTGAGCACAGTAATATATAGTCTTCTATTATTTGATTTATTATTTTTATTCAAAATGTTATTTACATTCTGTCTAGAGTCACAAGAAAAGCCTTTGAATCCTGCATTCCCACCCACTTATATTGAAAACCTGTAAATCTTGCGTTCCCTGCCCACTCTTATAAAAAGCCTGAGTCCTGTTTTCCCATCAACTTATACAGAAAGCCTGTGAGTTCTGCTTTCCCTGCCCACTTATAGAGAAAGCCTGTGAGTCCTGCTTTCTCCGCACACACATAGAGAAAGCCTGTGAGTCCTGCTTCCCCTGCCCACTTATAGACAAAGCCTGTGAGACCTGCCTTCTCTGCTCACTTATAGAGAAAGCCTGTGAGTCCTGCTTTCCCTGCCCACTTAGAGAAAGCCTGTGAGTCCTACTTTCCCTGCCCACTTAGAGAAAGCCTGTGAGTCCTGCTTTCCCTGCCCACTTATAGAGAAAGTCTATGACTCCTACTTTCCCAACCTACTCACACAGAAACCCTGGACAAGTAATTCTCTTGAAGTTAACTGCTGTGAATGTTATTGTGTACTCATTGGACCATAAAGGTCCTAATCTTATTAGACCTTTGTAAAAAAAAACAACTTTTAAATTGTATTCAAGTTTTTTGGTGGACAGATTTAAACTCACCTACCTGTTCCGCAGGAAAACTCGCCATAGTCAAGGTATTTTCTAGTGTTCCGATTGGTTCATTCCGATGCATATTTTCTGTGTGGTGGTTCTGCCAATATTTATGGAATTCGAAACAGCTCCCACCATCTGGCTCATCTCTGGGATTTCTACTGTACTGAAGTCTATTTAAATGAAATTTGATTAGATCAAGTACAGGTCAGTAAAATTACCATTTAAATTGAACATCGAACACAATCAACATGGTCCGTGGTGACTTCTTGTATTTTCCCAACATTCTCCTTTATCGTTTATCAGAAGCAAAGCATTCCCCCCAGAATCCCAAATCTCACATTTTCATAGAGCGGTGTACGTTCCAAATCAGAGAATCAGCCGGAAACAATAGAAAGGAGTCATTTAGGAGTTTGCCTCAAGAGGAACTTTCTACACATTCTAATTTCCTTTACTTAGCAAAGAAATTCAGATTTCCCAAGTGATAATTTCATATTAGTACTTTAATTGCCTATCTCATTGGCAACACCAAAGGCAATAGGATAGAATATAATTTATTTAATTCGTTTGCAAGGTAACTTCTTTCTTGCCATAATGTGGTACTTGTAATAAATAATAAACCCCTTAATAGAAATACACTCGCGTGTCCATTGCAAGTTAATGAAATGTACAGTTAATGCCGCCTTTGTGGTATTGATATTTCACAGATTGCAACAAATTGAGAATTAGTTTTTTTAATAATTACTAATAGTAATAATAATAATTTTGGCATTAAGAGCCTATCCAATGTATAATCTGACACCCAAGACCTTCACCAGTTCACAGCACAAAGGGGCGCAACGCACTGAAATATCCCAGCACCATCCTTGTTTTTCCATACGATGTGGCTCACATACACATTAGACTAGTGTTGGCCAAGCCTTCCAATATCGACAGTGTCAGTTGGAAGACTAATGTGTCCTGCTTTCCAATAGCCAAAAGAAGCCACTTCTGGAGGAGTCTGGCAGTGTCTCCCTCATAGGCAACAAAGTAGTGCTTGGCTCAAGCCCAGCGTTCCTGTGTTTGGTTGAGTTGGGAGAGATAGCTGTCAGACAAACAGTCATGTGCGTCGGACTGGCTACCGGAGGAATCTCCAGTAATGCCAGGCCTGGATTCAGGTACCTGCATTGCACTACGGAGCTCTCACCTGAGCTCCGGTGTGCAATGCACGGGGTGATCTCTGGTGCTCGCACCTGAACTCCGGAGATCAGCCCGGCATACCTGCAGCTGACATGAACTGAACCGCAATTGCCGGGGAATGAATCACTTGGCGCTCGCGGTACAGTCTCGGCTGCACTCCAGAGCTCAGGTGAGAGCTCCGGAGTGCAATGCAGGTACCTGAATCCAGGCCTGGCATTACTGGAGATTCCTCCGGTTGCCAGTCCGACGCTGTACATGACTAATGCAATGATCGCAACTGACTAATGACCTATGTTAAAGATCAATTTTCAAAAAAGTGCTTTTAAATGTCTGTTGCATCCCAATCAGACACCTTTTTTTCTCCCATTCCTAGGTAGAGATGAATTAGGCTATGTGCGCACGTTGCGTAAATTCATGCAGTTACGCTGCGCTTTGCAGCGCAGCGTAACTGCATGCGTCCTGCGTCCCCTGCACAGTCTATGGAGATTGTGCAGGGGCCGTGCGCACGTGGCGTCTCAGAGCGCAGCGCTTCGGCTACTGCCGAAGCGCTGCGCAAAAAGAAGTGACATGTCACTTCTTCCGTGCGCTTTGCCGGCAGCTCCTGCTCTGTCTATGGCAGGAGCTGCAGGCAGAGCGCACGTTCTCGCCGGCACCATGCGCTTCAGAACGGAGCTTTTCAGCTGCGCTCTGAAGCGCACCTTTTCGGTGCTGGGCTAGTACGCAACGTGCGCACATACCCTAAATCTGGCAAAATTAAAGCAACAAAATTCGATCTGCTTTGAATAAGTTTGGCGTGAGTTGAAGAAGCCGTGAAGGAGTTAAGAAAGAAAAACCTCATATTCACCTCTAATTAGCCCTCTATGTGCCTCTCTTACTGGCTTTAGTCCTCCGATCAGCTCCTCTGTCTACTATTTTTTATTTTCTATATTATTTATTTTCTGGGCCTGCAGCACTGCTATTCTTCATATTTTTATGTGCAATGCAATGACAGTGATGGTGTCATGGCTCCACTCCGGCGTTCAAACCAGTGATCTCCAGTTGTTGTTCATTTTACCCCTTGGTTGGACCACAGCCTGTTTTGTGTTGGTCCAACTGCGGGAGGATCTCTTAATTTTCTTTCTTATACTCTGCTTTCCTGTTTCACTTCTATTCAGATGTGCACCCTTGCTCGTTTAGACAAATCACATTTTGGGAGGTGCTGTTTATACTCACTAGGCACATGCCTCAGTGCTCGCTATATCTCTGGATGGATGGTGGTGTTGTTGGTCGGTTTCTGTTTTGTGTTGTTCCATCTGCTACAGGATCTCTTATTTTTCTTTCATATGCCGTGCCTTCCAGTTTTACTTCTATTCAGGCGTGTGCACCTTCTCGTTTGGATTACCCAATCACATATTGAGAGGGGCTATTTATACTTACTACTCACATATTCTCAGTGCTGGCTATATTTCTGGACAGATGGTGGTGTTGTTGGTTGGTTTCCGTCTTGGTTGGACCATAGCCTGTGTTATGTTTGTGCAACTGCTAGAGGGACTCTGATCTTTCTTTCCTATATTTTGCCTTCCTGTTTCCCTTCCCTTCAGGTGTGTGCACTTTCTCATTTAGTTTGTCAATTCCCATTTTGGGAGGGGCTATTTATACTCACATGCCTCAATGCTGGTTATACCTCAGTTAAAGTTTTTTTAATTATTCCCTGCAGTTTGTATATGTAAATCCGTTCCCAGTTATTTCCTATTTCGTTTCATTTAGGTTTGTGAGGGTTTCCACAGATTCTGTTATTCTTTTTTGGTTTCTTGTATTCTATCATTCCTATATGACTGTGTTTGCACGTTCCTAGACCTGTGTCCCACACTCTGCTTGTGTGCAGTTCATTTATGTTTATTGTTGTTTTGTGTTACAATTGGTTTATAGCTAAGGTGCAGTTAAGAACACTCAGGGCCAGCCGTTGACGAGTGGGGGCGCCATTACGTGATTTCAGGGTACCAATCTCCACTGTAAGGCAGTGACAAGTTAGGATTAGGTCTTCAAGTATTAGGCTATGTGCCCACGCTGTGGAAAATGCACAGATTTTGCCGCGGATTTCTTGCGGAAAAGCGCGGATTTTCAGGAAATCTGCAGCACAGCTACTCCCCAGCCATTTCTATGGCATTTGGGAAATGCTGTGCCCACGCTGCGGAATTTTCCGCAGCGGAAATCGTGCGGATTTTCGTGCGGAAAAATCTGCAGCATGTCAATTATTGTTGCGGATTTCTCCGCAGGGTCCCATATACTTACCTGCCTCACCAGAGTCACTTTCTCCATCTGGTGTACAGGAGCGCGGTGAATCCAGGTACAGGAAGGAAGAGGTGGGCAAAGCCTGCACAAGCTCCGGTCATGTGACACCTGGAGCTAGTTCAGGCCCGCCCACCTTCTACTGCAGACGCTCAGAGAGTGACCCGGCTGCCGGAAAGCGAGGTGCTGCATGATGGAGGTAAGAATGAACTCTCCCGATCACTGCAGCACTTGTTCTGCATTGAGGATGCAGTGCCGAAGCCATGGTACTGTATCCTCAATGCAGATTGCCCGCACCATATCCGCAGGACATTCCGCAGCATGGAAACAGACAAAGGTTGTGGTGCTGTTTCCTGGGAGCACCTGCGGAATGTCCTGCAGATATATCCGCAGGACACTGTCCCCGTGGGCACATAGCCTTAGCCTGTTTTGGGACCTGTTGATTTCTTTTTTTTATCTCTGCCCTGGTTTGTCCATCCCCATGAGTGTGTTAAGGTTCAGTCGTAAGAAATGGCCATGAGGCATATCTTTTTCCACATGATTAAAAGATTATTTTGTGTTGTTTTAATTTTTCTTCTCTCTTGTGGAGATATTAGCAAATAAATATGAGTTAACATTAATTAAGTCCAAGCAATTAATATTAGTTTTCCTTGGAGGGCGTGTACTTCTACCTTCTGTATGACACTGACCAATCATAAGCCTGCAGCAACATAGAAGTGCAGAACGACCTGTGATGATGTCATCAATGGTCATATGAGTAGAGTCTACAAGTCCTGCCAGCCAGAGTGTGCAGCCGAAATAAGCACTGAATATATATTACACAGCACAGAAGTGTGGAAATAGTAACTGGAGTTAATAGCTCCACACATGATGTTTTACCATGTAAGAAAAAAATTGAAGTAAGGTGAATTATTTTGCATCAGTAATAACACTCAGGTTGACAGAACACAATATACAATTAGGTTTCCAGGTATTCATCATGGTCATGGCCACATACCGGGAAATCTTTCCTTTCCTTTCCATTAACAGTTGACATATTATTTCAAATGATCTGGAAATTGTTCAGTGGCCTTCACACACTCTGTCCTGTTTTACATATTTGCTTCGAAACATACAACAATTTACACATTCCTTCCACTTGGACGATGATGTTGTATCGATATGACCCTGGTCTAAATTTGCCAGCACAGTATTCCATTCCCACATTTATTATGTATGGATTAGAGATAAGTGAATTTTCAAATTTGAGCTTAAATTTTTAGTATTCACAGAATCTGTTGAATTTGAACAATCTGCTTTTTGTTTCTTGTAAATCGCCTAACACGGCCACTGCTATTTGACTCATTATACAAGATTGCATCAGCCAGAGACAACCTTTAACAGACTGCTTCAAACCGCCTTATAGTTAGTACATCACATGATAATAGCGTATCCTGTCGAGACACAAGGGTCAGTGGATGCTCTTGTCCATTGGCCTGGCTAGCTTCAGAAAGACCGCACAGATCAGGGCTTATTCCACTGAACGCCTGCACTCCTTCCCAGTGGACAGAACACTACTCAGGCACCACAGGGTAAGAGAACCACACATTGATAAGAATTTACTGGTTCACCTTTAGGCAAAAACATATTGTACATTCCCAGCAAGAACACAAGAGGGTACAAACATTAGACTCTCACCGTTCTGCTGGCCCTCAAGGGATTAGAATCTTTGTGACTTCGGGGCTTTAGGGAAAACAACCCCAGCCGGTAGCACCCCGCTTTTGGCGGGCACCTCTTGAGAGGAGGTAGCGTCAAGCTTAGGAACCTGACCGAGCACAGCAAGATACATAGATAGGCAACCGATTTTGTATCAACCTGGGTTCTTCAAGCAAATTTGTGGGCTCAGCATTGAGAAGTGAAGCAGTATGGTGAACCTTCAGCTGGATCCCAGGTTAAAATCCTTTAGAATGAATCTTGAAGCAGTTCTGTGATCGCTCCTGCTGGAACCATAGCTCCTTGGCTGAGGTTATGTAGAATGCCCCACTGATAACAGAAGCAAGGCCCTTTTTTACCACTCAGTTCTCAATTCAGGGTATTGGGTCTTACAGGATTGGTTGGAGATTGCTACTCTCTCATTGGTCGCTAGTTCAATCCGACGGCAAAATGTTCCTCTGAACTATGTAGTCAGAAGGCCTGATGCAATTAACAAACAAAGCAATCATAAGTCTGGCCTAAATAAGAATATTTAACCCACCACACAAGTGGCCAAACGCTGAGTCATCACATTGTCAATAAAGAGGGACAGTCAAAGCCCATATAAAAGGCAAGGCAGGGAATGGAGCAGCTGTTTTGAGATGAATCTGGAGGCATCACTGCTGATAATTTAGTCAAAAACATAGGGACAGAAAATCATAGAACAATGAAGAAATTGTACAACCATGTATGTAAAGCGCCATGGAATTACTGGCGCTATATATGTGAATAAATATTATTATTATAATATGTGACAGCACATGAACAACATAAGTGTGTCTTCTACACGGTTTCCAAAGAAACTGAAAACTTTTGAGTACTTTCAATCCCCGTGAGTCAAATTTCCTGGGAAAATATGGTGAATTTGGCAAATTTGAATTTCAAATGATTTACTCATTTCCAATAATGATATACTTGCTCATAAGAAAATTACACATTTATGGAGTTTATGTGAAAATACCTTTTATGTAAAAGGGTTTCCCTATGAGTAACTGATCACAGGTTGTCTATAGACCTAGTGAACAGCTCTAATCTGTGGAGAAGTGAGTGTCCATTTACCCTACAGCATCACTACAGGTGAAAGATAGGCATTAAATTACGGCCTAGCAGCAAGTTTTCAATTCCCCTACAGCATCTCCGCAGGGGAGGAGAAGTATTGCATGATGAGCATTAAAATTAATGGCGGGCTTTTGAGTTATCCTGGGAAATGGATAGTGTGTCACGTTGACTAGGTAAACACTTCAAGCCAGCAGGAGGAATAGCTTCAGTGCACAGTTAGATGACTTTTCCACAAGAGGGCGATAGAGTAGTCAGTAAGCCGAGTCTGCAACAGAAGATAGAAGGACGCGGTCGGGTGATAGCCAGGGATTAGAAATCGGGAGGTCATATAAACAGCAGCAGGGAGAGACGGAGCCGTGGTCAAAAACGAAGATACAGGTTGGAGGCCAGGGAGTCAAAGTAACGTACGCGGGTGAAGAGTCACGGGTTTGGACTGAGGTCAGACAGACAAGACTAGGATAAACAACAGACAGGACCGGGGAGTCAGGGAATGGGATGGATGAAGAGAGAGGATGACACAAGTCAGGACAAGGTAGTAGGGAGGCATGACAGATCAAGGTCAACTCACGGAAGCCAGGCACGCAACCTGCAAAGCAGGATCTATTACTAGTGATGTTCCAGAGGAGCAGCGCCAGGATATAGCGGCCTGTCCTCCGGAACGAGGCAGAATGGAATTAATCCCTCACATGACCTGTAACCCTAGGATAGAATACAAGCAAAGGCTCAGCAGCAACTGTGCCAGGCAAGAATCATGCCTTAAGGGTACTTTACATGCTGCGATACTGGTACCGATATCGCTAGCAAGCGTACCCGCCCTCGTCAGTTGTGCGTCACGGACAGATCGCTGCCCATGGCGCACTACATCGCTAACACCCGTCACACGGACTTACCTTCCCTGCGACGTCGCTCTGGCCGGCGATCCGCCTCCTTTCTAAGGGGGCGGTTCGTGCGGCGTCACAGCGACGTCACATGGCAGCCGTCCAATAGCAGAGGAGGAGCGGAGATGAGCTGCCGGAACATGCCGCCCACCTTTTTCCTTCCTATCTCATTGCTGGTGGACGCAGGTAAGGAGATGTGCGTCGTTCCTGCAGTGTCACACATAGCGATGTGTGCTGCCGCAGGAACGACAAACAACATTGTACCTGCAGCAGCAACGATATTTTGAAAAGGAGCGACGTGTCAACATGCAACGATTTTTCACGTTTTTGCGCTCATTGATCGTCGCTCCTAGGTGTCACACGCTGCGATGTCGCTAATGGCGCCGGATGTGCGTCACGACGTGACCCCAACGATATATCGTTAGCGATGTCGTAGCGTGTAAAGCACCCTTTAGTGTTTATAGATGCTCTCAATTCTGAATTTCTCATTTAATCTCAATTTTGTTTCAGGAAAAATGGGTTCTCCAAACAAGACGCACCGGACTATAAGACGCACCCTGGTTTTAGAGGAGGAAAATGGGAAAATAAAACTTTAAGCAAAAATTGTGGTCATGACACACTGTTATGGGGCGAGGATCTGCTGCTGACACTGTCATGGGGGTAATGTCCCCAAATTCTCTACTAAGGTACCCCATCCTGGTAATGATCCTCCTGCCTTGTATATGATCCTGCTATAAACCCCCATCCATCCTGTTCACATACCCCCCCATCCAGCCTGTTCACATACCCCCCCCCATCCAGCCTGTTCACATACCCCCCCCCATCCAGCCTGTTCACATACCCCCCCCCGTCCAGCCTGTTCACATACCCCCCCGTCCAGCCTGTTCACATACCCCCCCGTCCAGCCTGTTCACATACCCCCCCGTCCAGCCTGTTCACATACCCCCCCCGTCCAGCCTGTTCACATACCCCCCCCCATCCAGCCTGTTCACATACCCCCCCATCCAGCCTGTTCACATACCCCCCCCATCCAGCCTGTTCACATACCCCCCTCATCCAGCCTGTTCACATACCCCCCCCCATCCAGCCTGTTCACATACCCCCCCCATCCAGCCTGTTCACATACCCCCCCATCCAGCCTGTTCACATACCCCCCCATCCAGCCTGTTCACATACCCCCCCATCCAGCCTGTTCACATACCCCCCCATCCAGCCTGTTCACATACCCCCCCATCCAGCCTGTTCACATACCCCCCCATCCAGCCTGTTCACATACCCCCCCATCCAGCCTGTTCACATACCCCCCCATCCAGCCTGTTCACATACCCCCCCATCCAGCCTGTTCACATACCCCCCCATCCAGCCTGTTCACATACCCCCCCATCCAGCCTGTTCACATACCCCCCCATCCAGCCTGTTCACATACCCCCCCATCCAGCCTGTTCACATACCCCCCCATCCAGCCTGTTCACATACCCCCCCATCCAGCCTGTTCACATACCCCCCCATCCAGCCTGTTCACATACCCCCCCCATCCAGCCTGTTCACATACCCCCCCATCCAGCCTGTTCACATACCCCCCCATCCAGCCTGTTCACATACCCCCCATCCTGCCTGCTCATATACTCCCATCCTGCTATATGCCCCCATCGTGCTCATATACCATCCTGGTATATGGCCTGTATCCTATAGCACAGAGAAAAAATGTGTGTGTGTGTGTGTGTGTGTGTGTGTCCGTTCCCCTGCTGCATCGCGATGTCTTCCTGTCTGTGCCGATCAGCTGACCAGCACAGATCAGCTGACCGGCACAGACAGGAAGACGGGTCGGGTGAGTGCACTGATTCACTGCACCCCGCGCTGGTAATGACGCGCGGGGGGCAGTGAATACAGCCGCACATGATCACTCCAGGCTGTAATTGCCAGGGGTGATCATGCGGCCGGCTCTTTGCTATGCGCGCGTCCCCGCTCATCCTTCCGCCCACCTGTCAGTGCCGGCTTCAGCGCTGACAGATGGGCGGGAGGATGGGCGTGCATATGTAATGAGCGGGCCCACGTGGTCACGGCAGGCGCTGCTGCTGCCTGCTCGTGCCCCCGATGACCTGCAGCACCCTCATTCCCAGCCGCAGCCCTATAGTCAGACCATAAGACGCACCCCCAACTTTCCCCCAACATTTGGGGGAAAAAAAGTGCGTCTTATGGTCCGAAAAATACGGTAACACTCTTGAAGTCTGGAGCTGCCCCACTGACCATACCATTTAGAGGAAACCACAGTTCTTCAAGAATAAAGATTTTAATGAACTTTATCAAAAGTTTTTATTTTTACGTATTTCATCACATTCCTTTTTGCAGCTACCTTGACAATTTAATGAAGAGATTCTCAAGATTTTAATTTCATACAACTTAATTTGATTTGTGATCCATGATTATACGAGCCCCTGAGTCATATATGATTATAAATAAAACATTAACATTAGGTGTGTGCAGCATTAATCTTCCTGTAGCTTTAATGACATAAGTCATAAAACAAATATCATTTTCAATGGAATCAGACAAAAAGTTCTGACTTGATTGAAGTGTATGGAGATGAAAGCAAATGGGTCTCATATCTTGATTTTACTGCATATATTTAATGCTAAATATATACCCATCTGAGTAATGGTTTATTTTTTTTGTTTTCTTTATTTCGATCCATCCTCACCACGTTTTAATAAATTGACTACAAATGCCAACATTTTTTAAAAAATCTGGTATTTATATTCCAAGGTGACTGTAAGGATAGCGGGGGGCAGGGGTACCTATGCTGTCCATCACACTAGGGGACCCTAAGCTATCGCTAACTTCAGGGTTACTTCCTGATTGTGAAGATGCCTTAGTCCCTTTCCTGGCTATGGTCCTGACCAGTACTACTCTGATAACCCCTCCCACCAGGGAAGAACTGGACAGGTATGTGATGGAAAACAAAGACAGACAGAGAAAACCAAAACTCTGACACACTGCACATGCACAGGATAGACAATGAGAAACTCAGGAGTAAAACAAGAGCAGGAAGGTAATAACAAAAGGCAACAAGGGTTAACGCCACAACTGCACTCAGCAACAAGTATAACAATCTTCATATAGACTGGATCACAACTCCTCATCAGACAAGCTGGCATAGGTGGAAGGATCTAGCCAACATAGGTGTAATTGGCTTCCCCACAACATGTGATAAAAGCAGACTAACAAGTAGACTAGCAGAGATTAAGGGGCACTTTGCACACTACGACATCGCAAGCCGATGCTTGCGATGCCGAGCGCGATAGTCCCCGCCCCCGTCGCAGCTGCGATATCTTGTGATAGCTGCCGTAGCGTAAACATCCCGCCCACCTCCGTCCTTCCGCATAGCTGGCGTGAGCCGCAGGACTCAGGTAGGAGATGTTCCTCGCTCCTGCGGCTTCACACACAGCGATGTGTGCTGCCACAGGAACGAGGAACAACATCGTAACATCGGTCCTTCCGAAATTATGGAAATGACCGACGCTACACCAATGATACGATTTCGACGCTTTTGCGCTCATTAATCGTATCAAATAGGATTTATACACTACGATATCGACTGCGATGCCGGAAGTGCGTCACTTTCGATTTGACCCCACCGACATCGCAGTTGCGATGTCGTAGTGTGCAAAGTGCCCTAACACTTGATAACCTGCCTATGAATTACCACTCTACAGGTCAATGCTTAAGTCTGCCTGTGTTGATCACAGACACCAGAGAAGTTATTGGGCGGAGTGTCAGAATCTGTAGTCTAAAAAGAACCGATTGCGCCATGACAGTCGGCAAAGTTTGTAAAAATCTCCATGTAACACATTAATCTTGATTTACACAATAGAAATGTAAGACTAAAAGCTATTTACAAATATGAGAGTGGTTGTCTGTACTTTTTTAAGACAACATTGTTAATGGAGGCAACTCCTCTGAATTGCAGATGCGGTTTTAGGCTCCAACTTCTTGTTGTTTAGCCACAATGAACCCAGTCTGAATCTATCTTTTGTATTGATGTGTCTAATGAGCGTGTGCAAATGTAATTGTGATGGGATGGAGAGCAGGTTAACTGTGACATCACCTAATGTATTTGGTGGATTCTGTGTAATCAGCTTTGCATAGAGGTGTTATCAGATGACGCAAGAACTGGCATTACTCCATCACACGAGGCAGGGGTGGTCATGGATCAGAGCAATGCTGCAGGTGGTGTGGCGGGTGTCCCATATGCTTGCTGGCAGGAACATCCAGAAACTGACAGCGGTGCAAGCTTCAAAGATATGGCCCCTGGGCACGGCGTGTGCACAGATTGAGCTACTGTTTCAATCATGATCCGAGATCTCATCTGCGCACGCACGACCTCCGGGTGCCATTTTCCGCTGCTGGAAGATCAATGATCTGGAGAGCTCAACCTGCGCATGCGCTGACTCCGGGCACCATTATTTGAAGCCCACACCACTGACATTTTCAGGATGGTCCCTGCCTCACATTCCGCAGCGCACAGTCCGCAGCATTGTCCCTGCCTCCTGTCGTCATTCTCCACCACCCCCCGGTAAGCTAGCTTGGGCTTATAAAATGCACCTCTCATTTTTCTTCCAAATATTTGGGAGGAAAAGTGCGTTTTATAATCTGAAAAATACAGATATATAATACAGTAAATATAGCGCTGCTACTTTGCAGATTTTCACTTATTGCGGGGGTCTCCCGTGATAGGTGAGGGATCACTGTACACCTGTTTTACAATATATGTATGTAATAATATACCACAGTAAGCCATCAGCTGGGTGATCACGTGTGCCAGCTATTAAAGAGAATGAATATTCACTGCTCCCACACCCATAATCCCACCCACCTTTCAGCGCTGGTTTCAGTGTTGAGAGGAGGGTGGGATTATACGTGTGGGGAGCAGTGAATATTCATTCTCTTTATTAGCGGGCACACTGTTAGCCCCAGAACCAGCTCCTGCCTCTAGTGACCCTGCTCCGGCATCCTTTAGCTCACTTCTCTGCCACCTGCCCTCACAGCCAGGTATATCGAACTATTCGACACACACTTCACTTTCCTCCAAAAAAATTTTGGGAAAAAAGTGTGTTTTATAGTCTTAAAAATATGGTAATAGTGCTAAAAATGATAAAAAAAAATACATATTTGGTCCACATCTTGTAACCCATTTTACATGGTACTGCAGGTACATCGACTGCATTATTACAAGACACAAACCCATAGGTATTATTCACCCTTTCACTGCCTGCTAGACTAGCTAAACAATCCCTTGCGTCAATCACTTGGCCGAAGGTTAATGAAAGTGTCTCAGTCATCAAAGAAATGTCTTTGAAATAAATGAATAGATAATGAAGACCATATATATTACTTTTTCCCACCCCATGAGACTGTTTGCATGGGGACTTCTGCCATTTACAGGGAACTCAATGAAAGATTAAACAGGCTGATTAATCTGGAGAAAATACGTGATCTGAAGAGGCTTTTTTTTTTTACTAATCCAAAGTGAAAAGAAACCACTCATCCTTTTTTCAATCACAATTAGAAGTAACAGCTCAGGAGAGGATTACCCTGTATAGCGATATCCTATAGCCGGGGCAGGAGTGGCGGTGGTGTGTGGTGTGGGGGAGGGGGAGATATAAACTGGATTAAATAATAATTGTATTTATTGATTTTTTTGAAACAGGTTGAAATGAGATATGAAGGTTGGGATAATAGTATTTCACATGACTGGGAGTTTATTTGATAAAGAATTGACCTCTTTGGCCCAGGTTCTAAATCTGCTAAAAAAAGGGGGGAAAAAAGAAATAAGAGAAAAAATGAATGAATGCTCCGCAGTTGATTAAACGCTGATGTTATGATGGGCCGGTTAAGATGACTGATGGTTTATAACAAGTAATAAATTGAGATGTTGTACTTTAAATTGGAAACTAAATGGTTTGTATGCCGGTTGGCATTGGCTAAACGCTTGGGTGTGACGTCACGTTTTCCTGACTCATTGATATAGGAGTAAACCGTGTCAGGACACCGGCCGATCGCACCGATAAAGGACAACTGATTTCCCAAGAGAGAACACTGGCAATTAACTATGTGATTGCGTAGGTCAATGGTCCCATCTCATAGTCAACTGTCTATAATATCTTCAAAATGTTTCTGTGACCCTAACAATTAGGGGTGATAACAAGAAGATATTTCCATGAGACAAGCAAATTATTTTTTTAGTGCTTATAAAAGTAATAGCAAATCATTCCGGCTTCCCATTGCCCAATGACTGCAGTTCAAAACCATAACCATGACATACAAAAGCCATCCATAACCTGTCTCCTCCTTACATCTGTGACCTAGTCTCCTGGTACTTACCTGTATGTAACCTCCGATCCTCACAAGATCTCCTTCTCTACTCCTGTATTATCTCCTCCTTCTACAATCCCATACAAGATTTCTCCCGCGCCTCCCCCATACTCTGAAACTCTCTACCCCAACATATCAGACTCTCGCCTACCTTGGAAATCTTCAAAAGGAACTTGAAGACCCACCTCTTCTGACAAGCCTACAACCTGCAATAACCCTCAGTCCACTTCAGCACCACATGACCATCTCTACCCTCACCTACTGTATCTTCACCCATCTCTTGTAGATTTTGAGCCCTCGTGAGCAGGTCCTCTCTCTCCTCCTGTACCAGTCTGTGCCTTGTATTGTTCATAAGGAACAGTTGAAGAACTTGCTTCAGAAAGACAGCACAGTGGCTCAGTGATTGCTTTCAGGGCTAAGGTCTTGGCTTCAATTCCCACCAAGGACAACATGGTTTGCTCTGGGTACCCTGGGGTCCTGCAAAATACCTGGAGGGAATTTAGATTATGAGTAGCTTTGGGCACCATCTTAACTTCTCATGTCCTAATGATTCTTCATGGCCCTCCATCATCTGATGTTTCCACCTATTCAAGAGTAAAGATACTTGAGATATGTTCATATGAGACCTCTTGCATGTGGCTTCCATGGAGGCATATTTGGTTCATCCTCCAAATATAAATGACTGTGACACTGACACAGCCAGTTGCCGTATCTATAGAGATATTTCATCTTCATAAATTTGTGGAGTCTTACCAAGTCCATACATCACCAAATGGAGGCCATATTGCTTCACACTAGGGATCTGTACTTCTACTTTCAATTGCCTTGCAATTTATGTGCCTTAATGATGTGACAGATTTACTAGTCGTGTCTAATTTTTAGTTCTCGAAACCTGATAGAGTCTGAAAATATCGAAAATATATTACACAGTGGCTCACGCTGATGTTTGGTGCATGTCTAGACACTTTAAACCACACTTTACCCCACTTATTGTTTGGCTTCATTTGCTGCAATTTTGGCGAATGGTGTTACCTTATAAAACTAAACCTCTTTTCTTGTAAGTTATATATGTTTTCCACACCCTTGTTGAGCATGGAGGAAAAAATGTTTTAAAGCTTAGGCATCTTATTGGACAATATTAAAGGGGCTGTTTATCATTCGACAATCCCTTCTTAATTGCTACAATCCTCTAGATAAAAGAAAAACACTCATCTTGTGGACTGCCACTATGATAGTGATGTCAGATCTTTGTCTAATGTTACGGGGTGTGACGAGGTAACTTGGAACAGGGACACCTACACTGGCCCTAGAGCTAGGGTGGTCCTAGCATTCCATGTTCCCAAAGATAGATCTAATAGTGATGATGTTTGGGCCACCTTTCTCAACCTAGCTCCTGAATACCCTTGGTCAATACCCCCGTCTCCACCACCCCTGGGGAGGGCCGGGACAGGAGTGGTTTTATCCCACATAAATAGACAGGGAAAAACCAAAGCTTAAACTTACTGCACCCACACCACAGAGGTAGGACAATATGTGCTCAGGAGGAAATAAAGAATAGGGAGGAAATAAACAGACAAAGAGAATATTTCCATAACACACCAAATAACGCACAGGAGGTCACCAAAACTAGAGCACCACAGCACAAAGACAGGTATCACAAAATGAAGCTATAATCGGCATGGAAGAGCAGGCTCCACCATCTTTTAAAGGTCGAAGGCGGCTTCGATAAGTCTCCAGTATCCTGTGACCCTAGCAGCAGTCCACAAGCTATCAGAAATTAACTCCTGCTAGACTGATCTCTAATAAGCACACAACTGGTTGACGCCTGAGTCTGACTGAGCAACTCAAAAGCACCAGGTGGCGTGTCAGACTCTGCAGTGTGAACAGGGTCAGAAATCACCATGACACTTGGAGAGTTTAGAGCTGAACACCGTGTGACCCCAGCACCTACATGTGAGCACCAGAAGACACAGCACGGTCATCACTGGAAAATTGCACATCGGAAGGTGAATATAGATTTTATCAATTTTATAAAGAGGATTATAGCATTTCAAGAACTGTTGTTACCTTGACAAAATCCCTGTGCTCCCTTAAACCTGCCGTTGTTTTCTGTTGGTCATTTCGGCCCTTCGGTACGGAGATATGCTGTTTTTATTTTTTTGTGCCAATCATACTTGTGGTCTAATAGGGCGTTTCACAAGAGTTTGCTCTTGGGGAGTTGCCCAATCTCCGCTCGGTATCATCTGAACCTCGGTGAAGAACATGATCACATACTGTAGTCCTTTCCCTCTATGATGCTAGCCGATCATTGCTTGGTGGCTTCTGAATATGGTTGAACAGTGTGATCTCGCAAGTTTTTGATGATCTTGCAAGTTTTTGATGCCTATACATTTCCCCTTAATGTCGTACAAGACAAGTGTGCCATTTTAAGGGAGGAAATTGTGCCAAAAAAAGGGTAAGGATTGTGTCTTCTCCTAATAAGTGTAAAGGGTGCTTTACACGCTGCGATATCACTAAGGAGATATCGTCGGGGTCACGGTGGTTGTGACGCACATCCGGTCTCGTTAGCGAGATCGCAGCATGTGGCTCCTCTGAGTGACCGTAAACGATTGCAAAAGAGAGAAAAATCGGTGGTCATGGAGAGGTCATCCTAAAACAAAATATCGTTTTCTGCTCAGTAGCGATGTGGTTTGTCGCTTCTGCGGCACCACACATCGCTGTGTGTGACACTGCAGGAGCGACAACCATCATCTTACCTCTGTCCACCGGAAAAGGAGGAAGGAAAGAGGTGGGCGGCATGTTCCGGCCACTCATCTCCGCCCCTCCTTTTCAATTGGGCGGCGGTTCAGTGACGCTGCTCTGACGTCGCTGTGATTCTGAACGAACCACCCCTTTAGAAAGGAGGCGGTTCGCCGGTCACAGCGACGTCGCAGAGCAGGTATGTGCGTGTGACGCTACTGTAGCAATAATGTTCGCTACTGCAGCAATCACCACATATCGGCCGTACGACCGGGGTAGGTGCTATCGCGCTCGACATTGCCAGCAAATGCTAGCAATGTCGCAGCGTGTAAAGCACCCCTAAGACTTTTTCTTTACTTTGGCTGTGGCCATCATGAGAAGATTATTGGGACAAGTATCCTTAGGACTTATACCAATAACCTAAATTATTTTACAGTTCAAATGGTACCTGACATATCAGATTTTCCCTGTTTGTTTAAAAAATTGCTGATTCTTGGTTAAGGACTTGGAGAATGTTTTTTTCTATGACGCCCAACAGCTTGGCCTCATGCCTCACCTGCCCCCGGCTCAAGCCCTTCATGGATAATAGGTTTTTCAGCACTAACGTGGAAAACTGGTGAGACAAACACAGCCTTCTTATCCCAGTATACACCTGTGCTCTAGTAAGCCATCGCTCTTGCATTATACATGACAGCATAGTCTGGTCTGTATGATAGACATTCTGTATGCCACACCAGATAGCACAAACCTAAACTTGAATGTCAGGCAATGTGATGTCTAGAGATGTATCATTTACTCTGTAATAGAACTGACATGTAGTCCATTCTCCGGTGATTTCACTGTGTTAAAGAAAAGGACAAGGAAAATAAGGATCTGACTCCTATTCGAAAACAAAAGAAATAAAAGATTCTAAAATCTTGATAGTAACCGGCCTGATTCCAAGGATGGAATTGACATAATATTTTTTAAAAATAAGAATATGCACAATACAATGAACGGTGCACCTACTTTCTATTATTGGGGCTCGAAAAGGCGGTCGCTGGAGTTTTCCCACTCAACTATTTAAATCTCTTCTCATAAAGTAAAAAGATATGATTATAAGTTAATATTCCCTTATATTCTGTGTTGTAGCAAATTTAAGTGTCTACTCAACCCCATCTAATGTACCCAGTCAGGTTATATGTGTAAAGCTACCAGTAGGGGGCACTGTGACTCAGGTAGAGGAAGAACTCCTGAGTACAGTAAGACAGAGACCCACTAGAGGTCGCTAACACAAGTGCAGGGACAGTCAATAAGCCAAGGTCTGAGCTGGGATGTCACATCTATACCGAGGGGTAAACAAGCCAAAGTCAAAGAACAAAACTGAGGTTAGAGGCTGGGAGAACAAGTAAGCACAGGGAAGGGAGCAGAGGTCAGGACACGTAATGGGACCAGGGTCAAAAGGACAGGGATGACAGACCGGGCAGGAGGGACAGAGGTCAGGAAGAACAGGTATGCACAGAGGAGGGAGTGGAGGTGAGGACACAGAACAGGACCGGGGTCAGGAGGGCAGGGAGGTCAGGCCGAGCAGGTGGGTCGGAGGTCAGGCTGGGCAGGAGGGACGGAGGTTAGGGAGAACGTACTGGGTAGTGAGACTTAATCAGAGTATACACACAGGAATCAGTTGCATGCTGCAGAGCAGGAACTATTACTGATGGCATCCCAGAGGTAACAACACCAAGATCTGGCGGCTCGACCTTCGGAATGAGACACGACCGAACAGGCCCTTTCCTTTGGATCTAACCTCGGAAACGACATACATGCACTGGCTCTGCAGAGTCAAAGCCATGCTAAAATCATGACAATATGCATGTCAAAGAGAGATGTTTCGGTTTGAATCCTCAGATCTTGAAGGGGTTGTCCAATACTTTAACCTTGATGGCTTATCCTTAGGATAGGTCATCTATGTCTGATTGGTTAGGGTTTGACACCTGGCAATCAACTGTGCTTGGTGCCGTCGGTGGTAGCAGGAAGCCGGAAAAAATCAGTTCTGGAGCTCCTCCGCCAACTAATATTGGCACAGCCAAGTACTGCACATCCACCTCAAATGCAAATCAATAGAAAGCGGATGTGCAGTATCCGGCTGCACCTACTACCAGTTGACTGAGCAGCTCCGGAACTGAGCATTTCTGACTACCTGCTGCCGCCGGCGGCACCAAGAACAGCTGATTGGTGGGTACATTGGGTGTCAGACCCCGGCCGATCAGACAGTGATCACCTCTCCTAAGGATAGGCCAACAATGTAAAAGTAGTGGACAATCTCTTAAATGACAATGGAGAGAATTACTATAAACTACAGCATGGGACTGGCGAACAGAAATATAGCATGTGGTTAGAAATTAATTTTAATGGACACCATGTAAGATTACATTTTCCAAGCGTTGACCCATTTGGGACAACTACTTTAAGTCTCTCTAGCATACTTGTTGGATCTACAACTACTTTAACCCCTTCACCCCTCAGCAATTTTCCATTTTTGATTTTCATTTTTTTCCTCCCCTTCTTCCAAGAGCCATAACTTTTCATTTTTCCATCAACATAAGGATTTATTTTTTGCGGGACAACTTGTACTTTTGAATGAAACCATTTGTTTTACCTTATAGTGTACTGAAAAACAAGAAAAAAATTTCAAGTGCAGTGAAATTAAAAAAAGTGCATTTTCACGATTGTTTTGGGGGTCTTTTATTCACCGTGTTCACTATATGGTAAAACTGATGCTTCTGAGATGCCTCACATTGGTATGAGATTGTAGATACCAAACATGTATACTTTTACTTTTATCTAAGGGGTGAAAAAAATCCGAAATTTGTCCAAAAAAAAAGAATAGCGCCTTTGTCGCCATTTTCAAAGACCCGTAGCGTTCTCATTTTTCAGGATCTGGGGTTCAGTAATGGCTCATTTTGTGAGCCTTGAGCTGGCATTTTTGATTATACTATTTTAGCGTCGATGCGCAGTTTTTATCGCCTGTTATTGCATTTTAAAGAAATGTTGCAGTGACCGCAAAAAACATAATTTTGACGTTTGGAAGTTTTTTCTCGCCACGTCGTGTACTGATCAGATGAATTGATTTTTAGATTTTGATAAATCGGACATATTAGCAGAATAATATAGTATAATATCTCAAACAGTTGTTAAGAGGTTAACTTAATGATCAGTATTCCCTCTAAATTCCACAATCTGGGAAGGAAAGAGTTTAAGCTACATACTAATGAGGTCAATCAGCATAACTGTGCACCAAACAATTTTTTTGGCCTACAACTATCTCTGTTAACTTGCCTAGACACAGGATTAGCCGTTGGAGAGCCAACGTACCAATCTTATTCTTCCACTACATCAGACGAAGAGTTGTATATATAAGAGTTATGATATATGTATATATAAGAGTTGCCATATATTCTTTCACTCACTGAATGATAGGGCTACTTGGCAATGTCCGGTTATTTGCCCTTACCTATGCCAGAATGCAAGACGGCCACGTGGTATCCGCATGGCCTGTGTCGTCCGATGTTCTCGCACGCGCTGAGGAGCTCCGTTCTGGTGGGAGGTGACGTCCCCCTTTCGAACATTACTTCCGCCGTGGAGACCCGGAAGTGATGCGCAAGTCGCGGATGCGGACACAGCGCATGCATATGATGGCAATTACGGATATGACTGGCAGTGGATATAAGGTAGATCCCAGCACACGGCCATATACTGCCCCCTGAGGAAGCAACGCAGTGAAATGCGTTGGACTTCTCCCCCCACCGGACATCTATCTCAGCATAGTAGGCACTTTACATGGGTAAGCAATAGCTCCCATTATAACTCCCGTGATCATGATCTATTGGTGTTTACAATGACGTTGTTATATATTATGGGATCAACACGGTACCAGTTTAATAGAGGTTGCTTTATTTTCCCTCTTTTATGAATTTTATATAGATGTCCATGGTTTGGGATATTTCTCTGTTTCTGTACCTGACTTCTGTATGGACTTTTTATTTATTTTTGTACCATAGTCCTAACAGTGCCCTTGTATTACTACTGGAATAAAATTCTTTGCATGTATATTTTTGCAAGGTGCATTCTTTATATATTCATCAAAATGAATGGCCGTTTAGCACTCATTTTCCTCCTCATATGTTTTTCCTATCTATTGAGTGGCCGACAACATTATAGAATTGTACGATTTCCATCTGTTACCCAGAATCGTGTCTCATTATCTCTGTTAACTCGCCTAGACACAGGATTAGTCGTTGGAGAGCCAACGTACCAATCTTATTCTTCCACCACATCAGACGAAGAATTGTATGGCCCCTATTTATATTACCAATCAATTCCGCCAATATCAGTGGGTTCGGCCGACTTTAGTCCAATGGGATTGGAGGCCTTTAACATGATTGTCGAGTTTTGGTACAAAAGGCTACAGTCACTCTATGTGACTTCAAACTTGTGAATCTTCACATTGTGCACAGTGCACCCTGTCAGGAATCTCCAGTGC
Organism: Anomaloglossus baeobatrachus; assembly: GCF_048569485.1. Taxonomy (NCBI): domain Eukaryota; kingdom Metazoa; phylum Chordata; class Amphibia; order Anura; family Aromobatidae; genus Anomaloglossus; species Anomaloglossus baeobatrachus. Next base: position 60,433,077 of record NC_134364.1, on the reverse strand, counting down.
CAGTATGCATACAACCAGCCACATTCCTACTAGATGTGCACAGCCTCGCTCAATACAATTGAATTGAGCAAGGCCACACACGTCTAGTTGAAATGTGGTCGGAAGTTTACATACTGCATACTTGCGTAGTCTCCGGTGCTGGTATGCATACAACCGGCACCATTCCAACTAGATGTGCACAGCCTTGCTCAATAAAAGTGAATTGAGCAGAGCCACACACGTCTAGTTGGAATGTGGCTGGAGATTTACATATCGCATACTTGCGGAGTCTCCGGTGCTGGTATGCATACAACCGGCCACATTCCAACTAGACGTGCACAGCCTCACTGAATATAAGTGAATTGAGCAAGTCTACACACATCTAGTTGGAATGTGGCCGGAGATTTACATATCACATACTTGCAGAGTCTCTGGTGGTGGTATACATACAACCGGCCACATTCCAACTAGACGTGCACAGCCTCACTGAATATAAGTGAATTGAGCAAGTCTACACACATCTAGTTGGAATGTGGCCGGAGATTTACATATCACATACTTGCAGAGTCTCTGGTGGTGGTATGCATACAACCGGCCACATTCCAACTAGACGTGCACAGCCTCACTGAATATAAGTGAATTGAGCAAGTCCACACATGTCTAGTTGGAATGTGGCCGGAAGTTTACATATCGCATATTTGTGGTCACATGATCACATGAGCGCCGCCACTGGAGAATCCTGACAGTGTGCTGTGGAGATACACAAGTTTGAAGTCTGACTGCAGACTTATGTGACAAACCTAGAAAAGCCCTTTATATGTTCATAATCTATAAAAATGTTAGATTAAGAGGGCTCTGCTATCTATCCATCTGTTATTTTCTGGATATTACACTTCATAAATGTGTACATTATATAAGTATTGGTTATTTTTTTTTCTGACATTTAGTTCATATTTATAAATCCAAATATAAATTCATTTCCAGACAAATCAAAAATTACATTTCCCATAATGGAATGAACAGTAAAAAGGTTAATACAAAATGTCTAATATATCCAGGATCCTCAATAGGTGGACTTCTCCGTAATAGATTCAAATGTCAAAGATCAAAGTTGGATTAATTTTCATAGTCGGGGGAACTTTGACTTTTGAATTAAATAACTGTCAGTAATGCAATAACATAAAAACCCATTAGAAATAATGTGATTTATAAAACTACAAATGAATAAATAACATAGGCTGTACAAGAATTCAATAAAACAAAACACAAACACAAATTTATCCTGAAACATTTTGAAATGTATAAACTAAATTAAAATAAAAAATAATAATAATAATGCATTTTGTTGCAAACTGGAGAAAAGTTTCTTGATTGATCTAATAAAAAATGAAAAATAAAATAAAAATAAACTGGAGAAAAATTGTCATGCTTAATCTGTAATAAAAAGTAGGAAAAATAAAATAAAATAAATAAAAAGTTGCAAACATTTTCTAAATGATATTAAACCGCTGACAATTACTGACGAGCAAATCTCACAAAAAAAAATACTCTTTAGTGTTAATTTTGATATTTTGTAATAGGAAATGGCCCGTGAGCTCATACAAACGAATACTATGCTTTATTAATAGACCTGACCTGGGTTTGCTGGTCTTTTACAGATAATGGAAGTCATTTATCTTTCTAGAATTTATCTTACAAAGGACTTGGCAAATGAATGTTAATTTCCATAATGAAATCCTTTTTCCATTTTAAATAAAGAAAATAAAGAAGGCAAAATGTGATGATTTTGAATTATAATTATGGTTAATTTTTTTACTGGCCGCAAAAGAGCAGGCTGAAATTTACTGGCACTTACTGTTTATATCGGATACATTTTTTAAATATCATTTTTTTTAATAATAATTGATTGATTAAATTTAGAAAATAATAAAATAAATTGTGAAATATAGCTTATGAGATTCAAATAGGATTAAAAAAATAATTTGATATTAATTCACCTAGGGATTGTTTTCTGGCATAGAATGCAAATGTAAAAGTTGGAAAATTATAATTTTAAGCTTTTTGGTTGCACAACTGTCATTTATGCGCTTTAAAGTTAAAATTGTAAAATTTGTAATTTTGATTTGGAATAATTGTTTAAAAAACTGTGAAATGTATTTTTATATTTATTCATTATATTTTATTTTGCACAATTTAATTAAAGCCCTTGATCCTGGACTCATCAACCCAACTCAAATTAGTGGTAAAAAACCTGATTAACGTTACATTTACACTACAGAGGTCATTAAAGGGAAAATGTAAAATCCATTGATGAGAAGGCATTGATGTGATACCTTTACTAAATAGATGGGCCAGAACAGTGAAAGTTATTATTTTGTTTGCAACTTGGCATCTCTACCTTCTAGTGGAGTAGAGTCCCAAGCAGGAGACCTTCCTCTATTGTAGAGTGTTGTGGGATGGTAGTCGTGGGCGAGGGATTGAATCCAGACATCCCAGCATGCTACATGGAAGAGGTGGTCCTGGCTGGTCGTGTGGACTTGTGTAGTGTGGGACATTTTCCCATGGCGGCCGCATGTTGCAGCTGACCTTGGCTGGCCAGGATCGGATGATGACTCATTTCCACAAGGAGACCACCAGTTCATTTAAAGAAACGTTACTGTACTGAATGGTTGATTTTCATCAAACAGCTTCACACACCAGATAGTGGGCATATATCGTCCAGCTCGTTTCAATGGTACAAGGCATATTAAGATATATTATCACTTCAACTTCAACAGCTGAAAAGGTGAGGAGCTGTGCAAGGTCCTAAAGAGAAAGGAGTAAACCCCAAGAAGGGAAAAAGGGAAGGTAATGGAGCAGCTTGTATAGCCAAACACTGTGACCTTCTACAGCCTGAAACTACAGGACTGTCTGTTATGCGTGACACACCTGTGACAGGAGTTGCGCTCCATACAGATATATAGCAGAAATTAGATTGCTCAAAAAAAAATAAAAATTTATAATAAAAAATCAAAGGACATTCACATTAAAGTATTTCACCTAAACCCCCACCCCATGTATTTAGCGTATATTATCAGCTGACACAGGCTTTGGTGCCAATCTTGTTAATTTATCTGAGAATAAACTGTAATGATTCCTCCCTTCAGTATGTACTTTAGCAAACAAGAAACACAAGGAATTGGCAGAGAAACGTAAGCTGTCAATCTTCAAGTTCAATCTTATTAAAATGTCTTGGATGACACAAGCTAAGTGTGTATCTGCATTTTGAACAGTCCCAAAGAGACTTCTTAGTGACAGATTATATCCAGACATGGTCCCTGCACTGAGATAAGTCTTTTGTTGTCTTGCAAGGAGCGTGCTGGATTTTCAGATAATCAGCCGGTAATCACAATTTTGTTATGCGCTCTCATGATGGTCTACTCTCATTGACTCAATTTCTGCCCAGATAACAAATGATGTCTGTCTGTTTACCATTCACTTGCAATATTTAGTTTGCCCAGCAAATGAAGTTGGCATGCTGACATATGCCGAGGAAGGAAAGATTTAACCTTAGTACTCGGAAGGCACAATTGGCATTCATACCTTCTGTTAAAGGATTTAACAAATGATTCAGATTTGCATGTATGGAAATGATTTCAAATTGAGCTGTGCTGCTGAGTTTTCTACAAATACAGTGAGATATCCCGTTATCATACAGTATAGGAACCCTGTTTGTATTAACCCCCTTTGTATTAGTAACACAGAGACCCGTGTCCGGGCTCTGGTGCTGGCACTGCTTTCTCCTCCTTCCTTGGCCGACATCTTTTGCTCTCCTGGCAATGCAACCCAACGTGTTCCTGTGACGTTTCTCCATCTGGCCTCATATGTAGTTGTCGTCTACGCCATTATCAAGGACTGTTTCTCTGTCGTAGACCCTCCTGTCAATCTTGACTTTGCTATATTTCTGAGTCATCTCCGCTCTACCGCCATACCGCTCTACCAGCTCTGCATTGCACTCTGTTACATGCTCAGCTCTACTATAGGCGAGCTAATCTGATACTTTGCAGGGGCAGTTCTGCCTCTGAACCTCAAGTAACTCAACTGTAATTCACTAGATCCTCAACTTAACACACCAGATAGCGGGCTCATATCTTCCAGCATATTTCAAGTCTACGGAGCATATTCAGACACATTTGCAGTTCCCGTTGGGTTGTTTCGGTCTTACTGGTCCTGTGAGTCCCACCACAACCCAGTCCAATGTCACAGTCCAAATCATGACGGTTACTTTCCCTTCCTTGTCCAATCTCCTCGTAGAGAAAAGGGTTGGGGGTTATGCCACTATGGCCAGAGTAGAGCTTTGTGCTTCCAGACGCTTCCACGTCTCTTCTCATACAGGAGGGAGGTCAGCAGTAGCCAGTAGCCTCAGAGAAGAGCCTTGCACTCTTGGATGCTTGGGTAGACTCCGCCTGTAAATTACGACTACACTCAATCACCAGTCCCTCTTCTCTCATTACCTTTGAGGCTTGGAGCCTTACTGCTAGAGCACCGTTCTCCAGACCCTTCTGGTTGGGACCACTTCAGTTGAAGGCTGGTCTTCAGTCTCAACGTTGTCTCTCATTTTGTGTCTTGGTCAACACTTCATGATCTCGATATCTGCCATACGATCTTCTTTCTCCTGTGACAGGTCACCCACTGCATGCTGCCTTGATGACCTACAGACTATATGTCCGTTTCTGTCACGCACTGAGTCTTCATTAACTTTCCACGAGGAACTGTCTCTTTCCCTATGAACTAACCGCTCCCATTGTGGGCTAGTCCCAACACTTAATTATCTCTTACCCTAAACTCTAGTTACTACTTTCATAAGTGCTATACATTGTATTTTACATTACCACATATGACAGGTTGCACTAGACAGGAAAACATCACATCACAGAATCTACAAAAGACACAGGACACAATTCACAAGCCAAAACAATAACTTGATTGGTGTCTTCAGGGAAAGGAATGTATTGGCAACAGTCCACATCCTTACACATAGGTTCTATGTGTGATCTCATAAGGTATTGTTATGCTTATATAACACACTAAAAAGAAAAAGACATGGATCGCACATCCCAGAAAATACAATGATCTAAAGCCGTTAGGAAAAAAATTAAATAGAACATGAGGTTCTTTGTTTCCATTCTGATCAGACTGTATTAAGCCCACTGCCACGTCACGGCGAACCTCTTGAGTGGGTCCCTATTCTAAGCCTTATAGTGTGGCACTGTGCACTAATCATCACTGCAACGCCAGCAGGGAAGGTGACCTGGTGCCTCACAGCACCCATGCTGTAAGGCGAAGCCCCCAAGGCTCCAGACTGTATTAAGCCCACTGCCACATCACGGCGAACCTCTTGAGTGGGTCCCTATTGTTATGCTTCTGTCATGGTTCCAGGGCTGGGTTCTGCTCCCTTCTTTTACAGTAGGGATTCACAAGTTGCCAGCGAACTTCAATGACATCATCCACCCAGGCCTTTTGGGCTATGTGGCCACGGGACTATGTACCTGCAGATATATCCGCAGGTATGCCCGCAGGTTTCCCGCAGCAGCTCCCTGGAATCCCCAGCTATCCATTGCTGCAGGATTCCAGTGAAATATCTGCGGTAAACCTGCGAACATTCGTGTGACTTATCTGCGGAAGTCCCGCCCTGTATCTCTGTAGTGGAGAGGCGGGATTTCCGCAGCTATTTCCGCAGGAATAATTGACATGCAGTTACGTGCGGCTGACGGACATCCGCAGCATATTCCGCAGCCGCACATACCGCAGCATGGACACAGCACTCCCTATATCCCATAAGATAACATGGGCAGTGTCTGTACTTGCGGTAACCAGCGGATTTATCTAGAAAATCCAGATAAATCTGCAGGTTTTGCCCTGCAAATTCCACGGGTACATTGTACCGTGGGCACATAGCCTTAAAGATGAGTCAGACACTCATGTGTGTCTGAATATTAAGAAGCTGCATGCTTTGGAGTTAGCATCCCCAGTGCACTGAGCTGGTAATCATCTCTGTAAACTCCTGTATGTTACTACTATCTGTATTTACTTCCTAGCTCAGACCTGCAACTATCCCTTCATCTACAGTAAGCATAAACTCATCTCTGGACTTGTTCACACTACAACATTGCGGCAGTAGAATGTATTGTATTTACAAACAAGATTGCTTATTCAAAATTATTGTCAGTGGCTATCCATTTGTTTACTCAGTAACTGTTCCTCTGCTGTAAGCATAAAAAAATCTCTGGAGCTGTTCACACTACTAACACTGTTGCAATTACTGAATTGATTATACCTCTTTGGATTCTATGTGTGTCACTTCTGGCTCTGTGTCTTCTGGTGTTTCCTACTCTGCTTGTCTGCCTGCCATCCAGTATACTCTGCTAGTTCACAAGCTATTGACAAGTTTTGCCTGCTGTGCCATCGTGCTTGGTCCGTGCTGTCCATCCTAACCTGCAGCTTAGAGAATCCACTTTATCAGGTATACTCATAACAGGTATCACTTTGAGGCATCACATTCTCCCCTAGAAGCAAAGACTCACAGACCAAAAAAGGATAGCACAGCCCACAGAATTGTATGGAACCCATATTACAGATTCACGTCATTGAGCTTTTGATGATCCAACAATGAGATAACACTTTAAAAAAAATGATGTAGCATATTGGTCATTTTTATATTTAATTAGACCACCATGGAATCTTTCCTTTAAAGATGGTCTGTTAGACTTGTATTTTTACTGGTCAGGTTACAGTAGCCATGTGCATAGTCAGTTACTACCCTGGAGTCCAAAGGCGTGATCACTGTCCAATTTGGCACACATTTCTGACTTTAAGTGGAGCCTCTTAGTGTGTGCATGGAAGATAGCCATATAATGAGGCCAATAGAGAACAGCTGTCTGCAGTTTACAATATAATGATGTGAATGATGTCAATCCCATTATTATTTGCCTTCATTTTTGGATTGGAACCACAGACACTTTTCATAAAAATTTGAATGCACATTTTTCTAAAATAGGAATAGAATTGTATTTCCTATACCATATATAATCAAGTATAAAGGCTGCTTTACACGCTACGATTTATCTGACAATCTCATGAGCGACGTGACACGCCCAGATCGTAGTTTCGATTTGCCGAGATCGCACATAGGTCGTTTATAAGCGGCCACACGTAATGATCTCAAAAACGACGCAACAGCGATCAGTGATATATTGTTTGACCAAGGCGGTCGTTTTGATGTTGTTCCTCGTTGGCAGGGTGTCAAACGTACTAATATGTCTGCTCCGATCCAAACGACGAACAATATTTTGAAAATGAACGACGTGTCAACGATCAAAGATTTTCAACCTATTTGCGATCGTTTGGAGTAGGTGTCACACGCAACGACGTCGCTAACGATGCCGGATGTGCGTCACGGAAACCGTGACCCCGCCGACATATTGTCAGATAAATCGTAACGTGTAATTCCGCCTTTAGCCGACCCGAGTATAAGCCTAGGTCCCTAATTTTACCACAAAAAACTGGGAAAACTTATTGATTCGAGTGTAAGCCTAGGGTGGGAAATACAGCAGCTACTGGTAAATTTAAAAAATAAAAATAGATACCAATAAAATGTAATATGCTCCATCCTTGTCACCTGTAGTAATGTGCCCCATCCTTGTGCCCCATCCTGTAGTATTGTGCCCATTCTTGCGTCACATCCTGTAGTTATATGCCCATCCTTGTGCCCCCATCCTGTAGTAATGTACCCATCCTATAGTAATGTACCCATCCTTGTGCCCTGTAGTAAATTAGCCATTGTTTAGCAATATCCTCATTCTGGTCCCCTTCATCTCCCCTATTATGCCGTTGTTCCCATACACACAAAAAAAACCTATTCTCACCTGTCCTCCGTTCCTGCAGTGTCCTTTTACTTGCATCTTGCAGACCGCACATAGACACCTCCATGACCTCATCCAGTACACGGGCTGCCGCTGCTGTCATCGCTTTACTTCAGTTGAATGCTTTGCGGCGGCGGCTCCACAAAGCATTCAACTGCAGTAAAGTGATGAAGGGAGCCCCGGCCCCGACTGCGATCATCGAGGAGTGCTTCTTGCGGACCACAGGCACACAGACCCCTCTTTGTTTGTGTCCGGGCCTGCCATCGCTTTACTGCAGTTGAATGTTTTGCGGCATTCAACTGAAGTAAAGCGATGACAGCAGCGGCGGCCCCATGCACCGGATGCGTTCATGGAGGGGTCTATGTGCGTTCTGCAAAAAGATACAGCAGGAATGGAGGACAGGTGAGAATAATGTTTTGTGGGAACCTCACTCGAGTATAAGCTGAGGGGGGGCATTTTCAGCATTAAAAAAATGGGCTGAAAAAATCGACTTATACTCGAGTATATACAGTAATAATAATAATAATATGCAATTGATATAATGCACATAATATAATAAAGTCATCAATGACTCTCCATCACCCGTACTAAAAATTAAAATGAATCTGCCAGCAGGTTTTTGCTATTTAAGCTGAAGACAGCATGCTGCAAGGGTTAAAATATAGAATTCAGGGATGCCTGTGTTGTCAAGGTCCAATTTGTTGTTTACTTGCTATGCTTGTTTAACCAGTAGGACTTCTCATTGCTTGGACTACAATGTCACGCACATGGCAGTCCGACATGCTCCCTCCACTGATTGTAGGGGCATCATACTGTGTGGGGAGCACTGTAAGGGCATTAAAATGTGTCAGGAGCACTGTACAGACATCATAATGTATGGGCGGCACTGTAGGGGCATTAAACTGTGTTGGGAGCAGTGTACGGACATCATACTCTGTTAAGAGCATTGTGGTGGATATTGTATGTGGGGGGAATTGTACGGACATCATAATGTGTGGGGAGCACTGTAAGGGCATTAAACTGTGTCAGGAGCACTGTACGTACATTAAACTCTGGGCGGAGAACTGTAGTAGCATTAAGATGTGTCGGGAGCACTGTACGGATATTATAATGTGTGGGGAGCACTGTACGGATATTATAATGTGTGGGGAGCACTGTAGGGGCATTATTAAGCTGTGTCAGGAGCACTGTACAGATATCATACTGTGTTTGGAGCACTGTAGGAGCATTAAAATGGGTCGGGAGCACTGTATAGACATAATGTGTGGGGAGCACTGTAGGGGCATTAAACTGTGTTGGGAGCACTATACAGACATCATAATGCGTGGGGGGCACTATAGGGGTATAATACTGTGTGAAGGGCACTGTAATAGATATCATGTATCGGGGGGCACTGTGGGGCATTGTACCGTATAGTGGAAAAGAAATAATTGAAAATAATTTACAGAAGGAAGGTAAGAGAGGCAGACGAGTGAGGATCCATTGCTCGGGAGCAGCATTGAGTGAGCATTTGCTGTAAATAGATCTATGTGCTGAATTGACTCCGGCCACATAATGACTTGTTATGACCACAGATCCATCTATGTAATTTTCAGGTTGGCCATTAAACGTCAATACAACTCAGACAAAAGGTATTGTGTGGCCAGCTTTGTTAGGAAATCCCATATGGTTGATGTCTGGGACTTGCTACAGTTTAAACCTCCTTAAGATTAAGTTGCAAGGAACAGAGGTTACAGAGAGTGCAGATTTGTTAATGGTCTGGACGGTAACCCTATCAGCAGCATATTGTTTCTAAGAAAGATTTCTCTTGACCTTTTCTCAAGATATTCTAAAATTACCGATCATTTCAGCTGTTTTTACTCTAAGGGGAAATCATTCAGATCCTTCCCAGCGATGACGGTATCAGCTGCCATAAAAGCCGCCTGTTCTGTAAAGTGATCGTCCTAATGGGCCGCGGGGTACTGTGAATTCATGAAGTGGTTCTCATTCTATAGATGCAATCTATGTCAATATTGAAAAAGGTGAAGCGGTCAAATGTAGCAGAGCGGAGATTGTTGTGTGACCCCCATTGGTTGTGCTTTCTTAAAAAGGAATCAGGATTTCACACCCTAAACTATTTATATGTGTATGTAGCTCTTTCAAAGGCAAGTCTAGCAATACCTTTACATTGCCGGTCTGTTCCTCCATTACTGAGAAATATGTGTTTGAATTAGTATGCAAATTAGGCTCAAGATCTAAGGTAGATCTAAAGCCTCTGTCACTCCAGCTTTATTCCCCACCCAGTGCCTCCTACTAATGGCTTCTTTTCCTGAAATCACACAGTATAGAGGCTGCTTCTAAAGCAGGAGGCGGCGACACTGGATGGGGAATAGAGCTGGAGTGACAGAGACTTCAGATCTACAAATAGATCTTCAGGCTCAATTGCATAATCATATGCTGCCCAGTTAAAGGAATATTGCTGAACCTGTCTGCTCAAGAGCTACGCGTGCGTATGAGTGCATATATATTAAAGAAAATATCTACACAATATGGACAGGATAATCTTTCCGGTCCTCAGAGAAAAGGTTTTAAACAACTACAAGAGCTTGATGATGTGATCTTCAAGGCGGCAGACAAAGGGGGCAACATTGTGATCTGTCCTGTCCATCTTTATGAAAAAGAAGTATTCAGACAACTCAGGGATAGGGAGACCTATCAAAAATTGGATTGTAACCCCACCACCTCTTTCTCAACTCATTTGCATAAAATCCTTATTAAAGCCTTTGAAGCCAGCACCATATCTAAAAAAATGTTGGATGGCCTTACGGTTAAATTCCCCAAGATGCCGACACTGTACCTCCTACCCAAAATCCATAAAAATGCTGTTGACCCCCCTGGATGTCCAATCGTGTCAGGAATCGATGGACTCTGCGACCCTGTTTGCAGGTTCATCGATTTCTATCTCAAACCCTTAGTTGAGTTATTACCATCATTTGTCAAAGACACGACGGACGTCCTCACAAGGGTCGACGGCATTTCAATGGAGACTGACATGTCCATCGTTACGATGGACGTAGAATCATTGTATACCTGCATTTATCATGATGATGACATCAGGGCAGTTCGTTTCTTCCTTGGAATGTCCGGTCGGGATCCTGGTCTGAATGAGCTTGTAGTTGAGCTGCTCCACTTTGCCCTAACCCACAACTGTTTTACTTTTAAGGATGCTTTTTACCTCCAGAAGCGCGGCACTGCGATGGGCCCGGCCTGTGCGCCTTCATACGCCAACCTGTTCCTGGGCTACTGGGAGAGACAGGTTTTTGGCGACGAGGGCGTTCAGGCCGCTGCCCATGCGCAGTGCTGGCTGAGATACATTGATGACATCTTGATGTTCTGGCAGGGCACGGTGGAGCAGCTCGACTCGTTCGTTCAGTGCCTTAACTCCAATTCTTACAACATCAAATTAACTTACCAACATAGCACTAGTCGTATTGATTTTTTGGACATCTGCCTGGAGGTGGATGTGAATCAGAGAATACAGACGGATGTGTTCCGCAAATCTACATCAGTTAATGCTCTCCTTCACGCCTCCTCCGGCCATACTGGCTCTACGATTAGTGCTATCCCGACCGGACAATTTTTGAGGATGCGACGAATTTGCTCCTCTGATGCTAAATTTGAACTACAGGCTGATGATTTAAAAACAAGGTTTATGGAAAGGGGGTACAGTCGTCGCAGCATCAAACGGGGATACCTTAGGGCCAAACACACGAGTAGGCCTTCCCTTTTGCACCGACCATCTAAATCTACTGTGACGGATTCCAACCCCCGCTTTATTTCCACCTTTAATTGCGGGTGGCAGGAAATGTGCGATGTTTTAGTACGTCATTGGTCCATTCTCCAAATGGACCCCATTGTGGCAAGTTCTCTAACACCAGCACCCTTGGTGACAGCCAGAAGGGCCAAAAACCTTAAAGATCTCCTCGTCCAGAGCCATTATGTGGCCAAACAACCCAATTTTTTTTAACTCCAGTGGCCCAGTCCTGGGTTGTTTCCCTTGCGGGCACTGTCTTGCCTGCGCCAATGTCCTTCGCTGTAACTATTTCACCAGCTCTGACTCCCGAAGATGTTTTAACATTAGACATCGTATATCTTGCAGTACAAGTAATGTTGTATATTATGCTACCTGCAGTTGCCATCTAATTTACATTGGTCTCACATCAAAGGAGCTACGGGTGCGGGTGAGGGAGCATGTGAGGGACATTGGCGCGGCCAAGACAGTGGAGGACCCTTCCCTCCTCAAGACAATACCGCGTCATTTTAAGAGGCATCATGATTGTGACTCTAAAACCCTAAAAATACGCGGTATTGATGTTGTCCACGGTGGTATTCGGGGGGGCAACATCAAAAAACTGTTAGCACAGAGGGAAACAAAATGGACTGTGGCTCTTGATACTTTCACCCCAGGTGGTCTTAATGAAGCCCTGAGTTTTGCGTCTTTCTTGTAATGACTGTTTAATTACTATAATAACAACTGGACATGCGTAATTATGGTTGTTATATATATGCTCTTTTGTGTGGAGCTATTGGGAATTGTTTTTAATCATTCTTTTATATTTATTCTCTTTTTTAGTGTTACTGTTTTATTCGTTGCACTTTTCCTGTACCTATGAAATGGATTGCAATATCTTTTGGATATCTATTTATTGAGGACTTCCCTTCTCCTCTTCTGAACCTCCGGAGTGGCTGTGGCCTTTGCACAAGGAAATCATGATATCTTCATTTGAATCCTGATGTTATATGTCATTTGTTTAGGTTATTCATGTTATTGTCTTGCATCAAATGAATATTCCATTGCATCTATGCTCACTATACGCCCTATGGTTCTATCACTGTGACCCTCTGGTTGTGCGCATGCGCGTGCCCGCCCCCTGCCCCCGTGCGTCGCCGCGGCGTCTCTGGTGTGTCTGTGCACGCGCGGATGCCTTGACAACACGTCTCGGTCTCCGCGCGTGCGCATGGGCGCACTGACTGCCGCGGTGGCGTCATCGGGGTCAGCTGGCGCGCTCGCGCATGCGCCGCTACATCCAGAAGAGCACTGTATTTCCGTTCCGCCCTAGCCAATTGCTATAGGCGGACGAATTTAAATGGTGCGCTGCGGAAGTGTGCATCACTTCCTACCTTCCCTTTGATGAAGCGGCCGGCTTGACGGCCACAGGCCGCGAAACGCGCGTCAGGGTATTTCCCACCGCTTCACACCACGGTAATGTCCTGACTATTGAGTCCTAAACCTTTTTTTCTTACTGTGCTCTTTCTGCTGGCTATTTGTTTTTGTGCCCCTTCATGCATTTCTGGCCTTTGGGAGACTCTCCCTGTGTACTTTCAACTCCCCTTAAAAACACTTGTATATTGGAATCTTTAGAATAACCCTCTATAAAGTTGACATTGGGTTTTCCAATTATTATATCCCAAAATCGTCATGATTTATATGTATGTGTACACTTTCTATATAACCCTAGAAGGATTGGAATTTTTATACAGTGTAACACATATATTTTTCCAGCAATGTGCTTTAGGGTACCATTATATGTAGGGCCACAACTAGGGCCACAACTATGCACATAGTCACTTTTTTGCCTCTTTATACAATTGTTCAGCTTTAATACAATTGTTCAGTTCCCGGTTCCTGTCCTCTTGTATACATTCCATTCATTTTTACGAATAATGATGCACTGTGCACTTTGACTATATCAAATAAAAAAGTTTTGTTTTTCAGCATTTTTGCTCATTGTCCTCTTTTGCATTCAAACTGTATCATGAACTGCTGTTGACTGGGTGGGCTCCTCCCATCCCGGTCTATTTTTGTGTATTATCCTTATGGAAATTAAGCTGTTTACCATTGTTTCTGTGTTTTTCACAGTATTTTCCAGAATGGATTTTCGTGCTCGTAATACCACATGGTTATCACAAGTCAATAATGTGTTCAAAGAGGACGGGGCTGATTTATCTACTAATATTTCTAACAGTGATGCGCGAGAAGCGATGCTTAAATTCAAGGTTCTTTTAAAAAAACGCGTTCGGATATGGTGGAACCATGCATTTCTGGAGAGGTATATTCAAAGGGGCCTTGTCCCACGCAGTTTACGCGTTCAGGTCTTTCCCTCCTTTGAAATTGATGATGTTGTCTTCAAGACAAAATGGGAAGACCTGGTGCATAACTGTTCCACCGTCTTTCTTTTACTGTTACGGGATCAGTGCAATACCAACCTCTCTCGTTTTGTTATTCAGCATTTTTGCTCATTGTCCTCTTTTGCATTCAATATATATATATATATATATATATATATATATATATATATTACTGTATATAGATATGCATTTTTACATATATATATATATATATATATATATTTATATATATACTGTATATCCACTGCATATACAGTATGTATGTCTCTATATATACAGTAAGGAAAATAAGTACTTGATACACAGACGACTTTGTAAGTTTTCGCACCTACAAAGAAGAATGGAGAGGCTGTAATCTTTTATCATAGGTAGCTACAACCGTGACAGACAGAATCCAAAAAATAATTCCTTAAAATCGCACTGTATGATTTTTAAATAATTAATTTATATTTTATTTCATGAAATAAATACCGTATTTTTCGGACTATAAGACGCACTGGACCATAAGACGCACCCTGGTTTTAGAGAAGGAAAGTAGGAAAATATAATTTTAAGCACAAAAATGTGGTCATGACACACTATTATGGGGCGAGGATCTGCTGCTGACACTGTTATGGGGGTAATGTCCCCAAATTCTCTAGGCAGCATTCCAGGCCGCGTCACTGCAGGACCCCCCAAAGAGGATATCGGTTGTGGCCGGTACGGGGGAGATCCAGCGGGGCCCGACCCGCGCGCAGGGCACGCAGACGCCCCTTACTGGGACAGAGAGCCAAACCAGCTGGGCCGCGAGATTGCCGTCAGAGAGCAGCAGAGGGCCGAAGTACTGGCTCGCACCGTAAGGGAGAAAGACAGTTTCCGCAACGCCACTTTCCGGGTGCGGGGCCCGATTTACGAGGGCCAAATCAGACGGTTTGACCCTCAACGTGGATATGGCTTCATCTACGAGCCGGGCCTGGAGGCCAAAATATTTGTGGCTCGCCGTGATGTGAATTCTCATCTTCCAACGGGCCACCCTGGTCGTGATCTGCAACCGGGCGACCTGGTGACCTACACCCGACATTGCGGGGAGAGGGGCTGGTTTGCCCTAGATGTGAAACAGAGGGAAGGCCGCGGTGTCCAGATGCGGTCCCAGTCCCCTCCCCCACCGTGCCGTCCGGATGTAGAGTTGGAGGAGGCGTATGAGGAAGGCGACCTCAAGTAAGGCAGTGGTCCTCCGTTGCAACACAGTTGTCCCGTTGGGACCATCAGCACCATGTTCTTGTTTTAAGTTTTTACCGAATTAATGAGCACTAATCATCCGTATACCTCATACCTCACCTGATTGCTGTCCGTAAAAGAAGAAAGTTGTCCCCGTGGGGACTTTATGTGTTCCCACTAACCCCCTTCCAGAGACAAGGCCGAGAACTTGCAGGCCAACCATGAACTTGTGGCCTTGTAAATAATTTGTGGGCTGTATTCCGTTGCCGCCTCCGGAGAGGCAGATTGGAGGAAGGACCCGCAGCAGAGCAGGCTGGGGTCCGGTCACCACCAGGGCCAGTGACCATCCTCCGGGGGTCAGGGGTCCGCCTGGACGTGGGGTCCCCTGAAATGACAGCCGGGTGCGAGACACCGTACCCATTCCCGCTCAGGTGACCTGGACCAGGACTGGGGTAAAGGGGTGCTGCCCGTTTCTTAGGGGCAGCATCAAGGTGTAGGTTGCTTGGGTGGGGGAGCGGAGGAACATGGACCCGTCCGTTATTAATAAAAATGTTTTATACTGTTAGTAACGTTTAAGAGAAAAGCCTCCCGTAAGGGAAGAATTAAAAGTATGTTTAAACTTATATGTTTTTCCCATGTTAATTTATATTTTTCAGAAATAAAACCGGTGATGGACGGGCAGCCCGCGGACGGTCTGCATTTCACCAAGGGGGAATGTGATGCCCTGGACTAGCCAGGCAATCACAAACACAACATCACACACACCCCCTCCCCTGGATAGTCAACAACAGTCAAACAAAATCCTTGTTGCCTTCTCCAGGGTCTGATGTCCACACCAGGTGTGGCGGAGCGAAGGCGGTTGGCCCCACCCACCGAGGAGTTCACAGGTCTGGAGGCGGGAAAAGCAGATAGTTAGAGTTTAGAGTTCAGTTTGGAGTGGAGCGAAGTTCAGTTTTGGAGTTGAAAGTGACAGGGAGAAACTGTTGGTGTCTGGGTCGGAGCCCAGGCCCTGTCAGCAAGGTCGGCAGACGGTGGTAGCCGTCTGCTGGAGTTGGCGCAGGTCAGCAGAACCGTAGGACCGGGGACGGGCGGTGGCCCGCCGGTACCGAGCCGGGGAGCAGATCTGAACCAAGCACAAAGGCAGGGCCATCAGACCCCGACCAGGCTAGGAGCCGCCGACAACGGTCAAATCAGATAGTGACCGGGACCTCAGAGGTTCCCTCACACCCAAGACCTGACAGAAGGCAACTGTCCACACAGTGAGGATAAAAAGCCACCGCCATAGGCTAGAGATCCAAGGGCCAGCGCCTGCGGGCAAAAGGGGCTCCTTCGGTACATACACGCTGGGGAGCGGACTACCATTCCACAGCAGTGCAGGAAAAGACAGCCACCATCAACCTGTCCGGTGAGAGCAAAGACACTGCAGCCGGCTGCGGGACCCGTCCATCCAGCCGTTTGGTTTACCAGAGACTCTGTGAATCTGTGCCTGAGTGAGTACAACAGTGCCATCCGGCACCGCGCTGCCTCCACAACCTGGCACCCCAGCTACCCTGTCTCCCCTTACCACCACCGGGCCCCGGGATCACCAACCCCTACCCACGGAGGGGGAACCAACATCCTAGCTGCTCCCTGCCATCGCTCCCGGGATAACCGTCACCAGCAGCGGTGGTGCCCATTATCACCATGACCCGTGGGTGGCGTCACGAACTGTCTCCCCAAACAAACTACCCCTTTTCACTCGTGGGCGAGGAGCGCTGCTCGAGTCCCCCGGGTCCGGCCCACCGCTCGGGCCACCGAGCATCAGCAGCCCCGGACCCGAGCGTAGCGAGCGCGGCCCCTCCACCCGCGACAGTATCAAATACTTATTTCATGCAAATTAAGTATTTAAAAATCATACAATGGGATTTTCTGGATTTTTTAGGGGATTTTGTCTGTCCCAGTTGAAGTTACGTACCATAAAATTTACAGACCTCTCCATTCTTTGTAGTTGGAAAAACTTCCAAAATCTGCAGAGGATCGAATACCGTACTTACTTTCCTCACTGTATACATATAATGTCATTAAGAATTATCTTCAGCGTAAAAAAAGTCACAAATGGTCCTGGAAGTGATGCCAGAGCCCTACAAGATCTTAGGAACGACCTTCCTGCTAAGTTCATTCAAACACCGTGTACAAGTGCAAAAGTTTCCGTTTTGAAGACGTTTGTTGACTACGCCACTTGCGGTGTGCAGCCAGGTTATTTGGGGTTGTCACTGTAGGTTTCTACTGAGGCTGATGGAGTGATGCTGCCTGGATGGTTAGAGCCCTCTGCAAGCAGGGACAGGCCCCAGCAGTGGATGATGGGGGTTGTAATGGGCAACAGTCTATGTGAGTGCACGCCGTCAAGGAAACAGTCCACACCAGTATTGCAATTTTAACTTGCCTTGTTTACTTTGGTACTTGAACCACGGGTGCCGGTTCCAGGTGTACCTGTTCCCGTTACTCTCCGTGCCAGCTGGACCTGGGATGGCTGTCTTCCGTGCGCACTCTTTGTGATTGGACTCCCGTGGCCTGGAGCTACTTGGGAGTCCCGTCTCTTCAGTCTGGGCCCTAATGCAGGCAGCCTGGACTATTTAAGGGGTTCAGTCCCTGGTGCCCTATTTGCTGCTTGTGCTTTGGGCTTTTTTAGGTTGGCGATTGACCCTGGAGATCTTCTCACCTGGTAGAATTAACAGCTGACCATAAAGTGTCCCACTGTCCTAGGGTCTGCACCCCGCCTTGTGGTGAGTCCTGTGAGCCTTGGTTCCCGTCTTCCACAGGCCTCCCATGGTTCCTGGAGTCTGATGCTTCCACTGGTAACCCACGGTGCCCGGAGTCCTGGTTCCTTACGCCACAGTTCTCACTCCTTTTACAGCTCTCTGTTGGTTGTTCAGGTCTGTTTCAGTACTTTACTCTCCTTGTTGCTTTCTCCTCTCACTCTTCACTTCTCTCCTCTTCACTTCCTTCTCTAAAACTCACTACTTCCTCCCGCCAACTTCCCAACTGACCACTGGCCCCTCCCCCTCTCTGGGTTTCTCCCTACAGATTGGGTGGCGACTATCCAGTCAGTGCTCATCCCTGTTACCTGTTGCTAGGTAGTCTCCCAGTCTGGTGTTGGGGATGTGTATGTGGCCTGAAGGTGCTAGTGTACTGACTGGAACGGATATGACGGGGTTTGGGTTTCCACGGGTTACATTTGTGGTACGTGGTACCGCGGGGGTGCTATAAATGTAATTTAGATTTCTCGTTAATTCACTTTGCATTTTGTTAATTGATAAAAATAATCTATTACCATTTTTGCTTTGCAGCAGTTTTTAGATACCTGTCTAAATATATAGATATATACAGTACATATTGGAACTCAACGTACTCACTTGTCAGGCTGCTTAGCAATAAACAGATTTTCCGTTCTGCACTAATTAGAGAGTAATGGCCGCATACACAAATCCTCCTAGGGAAATGGCACCGATCGGGTTCAGAGTTGGGTTTAATTTAGCAGTACTGAGGGGCTACATCTGTTTCCATAGGCATTGCAGGATTATAATTGTTTTTAGCTGACAGCAGGTCACAAGAGTATTCGCTTTTTAATTACGACTGAAATTTATTTTCAACCTTGAGATCAAATTTCATTTCAATATTTTTGTGTTTTTCTTTGCCAAAAAACCCGCATTCTCGCCTCACCAAGCATTTCAATGAGACGAGGGAAATGATGTTGCCGTTCATACAAATCTGTCTTTGTTTTTAGTATTGGAAATGTGTATTTCATAAAGGCAAAATTAAACTTTATTGCAACACCTCAGGGTGCATCTGATGGAACCGTTTCTGCTCCACCTTGTGCCGTTCGCCCGCTGTTTCTGTCACACTCGTCTACGCCATGGTCTGTTGCAGTTGAAGACACGCTGAGTTCTCTAAAACATCTCTCAGCACAAAAAAAAAATGTCATCGATGAAACTAACTTTTGGCAGTTTCTGTTGTCGTTAAAATTAATGATTACATCAATAAAGCTGAATTGATTAAAATCTAATATGTCTTTTCAGATAATCATGTCAACTATGCTAAAATGGCCCAATTGCAGGAAGGCTCAGGCTCCAGGTATATGGGAGTCCTTTGGTGGCAAAGTCATGGTAGGTCATCAGTCTATTTCACCTTCTGCTTTACAAGGGTATAGAATTTTTACCCAGATTGAAATTGGGCCACCAAACTAAGTGGGACTTAAGTTTGCCAGATTTTGGTGCCAGTCCTGAAAAGACTGATACTGATATAGGTGTTCTTTTTTCAAATTTAGATATGTTCCCATATCCAATTTATAGGGTGCAAACAGGGTGACTAGGTTTGTGCGCCCCAGCTCTGAAGACGTAGCACCCCACGGGGCAGATGTTTCAACCTACTCATTGCCAGGCCGGGGGTGCAGATCCTCTGCAATGTCATGGGGTGGCCTGGCCTGGTTCCGTTGCCCCGAGGTGTACAGAAAGGAGGGTTGGAGGGTGGTAGGGAAGCAGAATGGAGGATGGGAGTGGTAGTGACACTTAGGAAAGGCTATTAGATGATCGTGACACCACCTGTGGTATGCAGCCAGGGATGGGGGCCGCCGCTGCAGGGTCTCTCATCGGGGCAGATGTTGAGTGCAGCCAGAATGGTGTCGCTCACCACAGGTGGAGCGGGATTACCGGGGGTAGCAGTAGTCCCCGTTGGCGCCGCGGCACTGGGCGCCAGCAAAGGACAGGCCGCGGTTCAAAGTCTTTTACTCACAAATAGTTCAGGCGCTGCCCCAGAGTTCCGACTTTGCCACGAGGGGCTCCAGCCGATCCCGCATAGTCGGTGGTCACGGATGCATGTGAAAATCTTTTAGTGAAGTGTCCCTTGGTTGCTATCCGGAACCCAGGCCGAGCCTCATGCTCCCAGCCACGGGTCCACGAAGAGAGAGAAACACTATCTCCAGTTGTCAGTCCTAGGTGTTATCCCGAGCTGTGCCCAGGAAGGTTCTAAGTGGGATGGTTGCACCTACTTCTATCCCATGTGGTGCCTGCACCCGGTGGTTGTCCTAGCAACGAGGAAAGTCCCATGCTTCGTGATGGCTAACTATCCTGTCTGCCCTAGTCCAACCCCCTGTAAGTAAGCACCTTACTGTTGTATGTGTGTGTTTTGTGAAGGCAACGGTAGGATAACCCCCTCCTGACCCGGAATAGATATTACCCCTGAAAAGTGGTGTAATACCCTGTGGCGCCTGCAGCCCAGGGGCGCCACAAAGACACCAGTCATCGTTGACTTATAATAATGTAAACTGTGTTGATGTATGCAATAAATCAAATTCAATGAGCTTTATTGGCAGGAACAAATACACATTAGTTTTGCCAAAGTAAGAGTACAATAGGGACTGAGACTGTGGGGATGATGGGTAGAGTAAGTGTGACGCCCTGGCCAGCCAGGTAGTCACAGAAAGAGTTAAACCTCCTTGGTACCACCTAATCCCACACTGGTACAGTGAGGCAGCCGCCCCCTCCCCCCAGTGTAACAAAAAGAGCAGGAGGGAAGGAGTTGAGTCAGTCAGTGGAAGGAGAAGGAGAGGAGAGCAGTCAGAGGTTGTGGCTCCTGGGCTGCTGGAGAAGTAGAGAAAGGAGAAAGCTGAGTCTTGGAGCTGAAGTAGAGAGTAGGCTCAGGGGCACCTGTAGTGGACCGGGGCATGGTAGTGGCCCGCCGGTACTGTACACGGGACCCGGAACTTGTGCAAAGAGAAGACTTCCCCCGTCCGAAACAGAGAAGGTGACTCTTAGCTGGAGTGCAGAGGAGAGAGGGCCCTGCTTCGTGTACCGGGTGTGGGATCCGAACACCACCGTACCAAAGGCCTACGGACACCGGCAATTTCTGCTTAAGTACTGGACTTTGTGCTTCCTGACCCTAAACATGAAAACAGCCTCATCCAACACCAGGACAACCGAACTGTGAGTTTCCTGCTCCCTACAATCCCTGCCACCACCACACCTCCCACTGGGCCCCGGGACTACAACTCCCCTACCCATGGAGGGGATCCCACCTTGCTGCCCCCACACCATCAGTCCCGGGCACGGTCCCCAGAGGCAGCGGCGGTGCCACAATCTCATCACCGCAACCCACGGGTGACGTCACAGACAATCTCCCCTGTACATATTCCCCTTTTGTTGTGGAGCCTGGGATCAGAGACCGGGTCACGCCACCGTGAAACCTCTAGAAGCGACCCCATTGGCCCGGCTCTGAGTACCCCCTATCCCTGGGCGACACATAAGGACTGTAGGAAGGATGAATGGGACACAACCAGGGTGGAGGTCTATTGAAGTCTATGGCTTATCATAGTTCTCTTTCTCGAAGTCTATGACATCCGCTTACATACAGTGCTGCTATCTCCACTGTGCTCTCTTCTTCCCCCAGCAGGATAGTAAGGTTATCTAGTGACTAGATTTTAGGTACTGCTCCCTGGTGTCCAGAATAGGCAGGGAACAGTTAATCTCTGTGGATAGCCAACAGGAGGTGGAGCCAGCTGCAGGGAACAGCCTGACTCCATCCAGGTTTAGTACTAGTGGGTATTATAGCGAGCAGGAGAAGTGTGCAAGCCTGCTAGATACCTGAGGCTGTAAAAAGTGGGTGTCTGTGGCAAACATGACCTAACCCTCAAGGTCAAACTGGGAACAGAGGATGCGAGAAGGACTCCAGTTGAGGACAAGTAGAGGGTCACCTCCGATCTGAAGTTGTCAGTACCAAGCCCGAAATCTGGAGAGGTTTTCTGGTCAGGGTACTGACTCCAGCGGTACTAGTCCTTAAGTGGAGGCTTGGCATAGAGATGGGTAAAGAGGTCAGCACCAAAACCACGATAGATGAGGTGAATCTAAGGGCGGTGATCACCGTTACAAGGAATGAGACCGTGTGGGTGGGATGAGACCCTGGCCAGTGAGGATTATATGACTTTACCATAAGGGACTGTGATGCCAGGAAGTAAGGAGGAGGATGGAAAAATAGCAGTAATAGTACTAGGAAGGATGGAGTAGTGTAAAGCAAACATGTGCCTTGAAGTTGAATATACTGTACAAAACATGTTCAAGCATGGTGCCCGCAGTATCAATGTGTTGGAAACACTGCGTGAAACTTATAGTAAAAGACTGTTGAAAAAGTATCACAAGTTTAAGTTGATGACTCCTCAGTGGAAGAATCCTGGTCTGTACAAAAACCTAAGCACAGGTATGGCTTGCACACATAATGACCACTCACCGAGTGAGGATCACCGCAACCATTCCCTTCCCCATTGCTCTGTGAAGGGGGCCAGGTTTGGACCACTAAAAAAGATTGCTGAGAAGTCACTCGGCTGCGACTACCACCCTGGGCCACCCTCATATGGGAATATCTTCCCTGTTACTAGAGGCCTGACTGAGGGGGCCCAAGTAAATTCCAGAGGTGGAGCTCTAAAGGACCACATGTCAATGGAGTGTTGAATCGTTCATGCACGCGGCTGGTTTTTGGCACTCCTATAAGCAGTGCTTTTTTTGTAAAAAAAATATTTGCTGGTACGCATCTCTGAGGCGGGGGGGGGGAGTTGGGGGTGCTGTCAGGCGCGCTGCCGGCCGACATTGAGTAGCGGGGCTGTGGTGGGGTGTGCCGGTGCCAGTGGAGAGAGTAGACGATCATGTGAGCACAAGTATGAGATTTGTAGACTTCTGGCCACATTCTGATTTGATGTGTCCAACCTCAGTCAATTCATTTTCATTGAGCATGTCTGTTCAGCACGTGACCACATCTAAGTATATCGCATACTTGCAGCTTCATAACCTCCCACTCTCACCGCCGGCACCAGAGAATCCTGACAGCGTGCAGAGTGCACACTGTGAGAATTCAGAAGGCTGTAGTCACAGAGTGACACACAGAGTGACTGCAGACTCATCACAAATTTGGACAACCCCTTTAATGCTCCTAACAACATAAATAAAAACATAGTAACCCTTAACTTGTCAGACGGCACAAGACTTTATTAAAGAGATTGTCCACTACTTTAACATTAATGACCTTTCCTTAGGATAGGTCACCAATGTCTGACTGGTCAGGGTCCGGCAAGCCCGCCAATTCCCTACACTAGGTGCCGATGGTGGCAGGTGGCCGGAACTGCTCAGTTCTGGATCTGCTCCGTCTTCTGATAGTGGCAGCAGTCTCCTATTAAAATCAATGAGGTGGATGTGCAGTACCCGGCCGCGGACACCATCAGAGGATGGAGCAGATCCAGAAATAACCATTTCTGGACATCTGCACCATAATCAGCTGATCAGTGGGGGTCCCATTGCGCTCACATCAGAAGCAATGCGCAAGTGGGACCAAGGCGTAATGATAAGACATAGTATCACAAATAAACATTTACATTCAGGTACCTTATAGATGATGTTGTCTCTCACTTCTTTCTATTCTTCATCTTGTCCTGACGCCATGATGACTTTTCACATTCACATCTCGTCTCTGCAGATTTCCATCTTCTCCGGTCTTCTGCAGCACATCCCCACACGATGCCCCTAAAATAGCAGAATGATTATAATACTTCTACTTAAAAATATCTGCCCTACACAGTGCCCCAGAATAAATAATGGCCCCTCACATTGTTCTCTGCACAAAATATGACCCACACTGTCCCTCTTATGGTACATGCCCTCCATATTCCCTCTTCCCAAACTGAGCCTACTGTTTACAGTGTCCTTTACACTGTGTCCCCTTATACTGCCCAGTCTTTATACTGTGCCCTCATCACACTCCCCCTCCTTGCTATAACCTCACACTGTCCTCCCATTATGCCCCCTCTCCATACCACCCCCTCCACTACCCAGTCTTTATTCTGTGCCCCTCACAGTCTTCTCATCCCTTCCTGTCTCCTCACTACCTCCTGTATGTCCATATACTTTTTCCCTCACTCCCCATCCTGCCCACTTGCTCCTCATACCATGTCACTCTTTATTCTGTGTCCTCAAAATTTCTTTCCAGTTTGCTCCACATCCTCTCTGTCCCCATGCATGAAACCTCATCCTCTCTGTCCCCATGCATCACCCCTTATCCTCTCTGTCCCCATGCATGAAACCTCATCCTCTCTCTCCCCATGCATCACCCCTCATCCTCTATGCATCAAACCTCATCCTCTATCTCCCCATACATCACCCCTCATCATTTCTCTCCCCATGCATGAAACCTCATCCTCTCTCTCCCCATGCATGAAACCTCATCCTCTCTCTCCCCATACATGAAACCTCATGCTCTCTCTCCCCATACATCACATCTCATCATTTCTCTCCCCATGCATGAAACCTCATCCTCTCTCTCCCCATGCATCACCTCTCATCCTCTCTCCCCATGCATGAAACCTCATCATCTCTCTCCCCATGCATCACCCCCATCCTCTCTCCCCATGCATGAAACCTCATCCTCTCTCTCCCCATGCATCACCCCTCATCCTCTCACGCCATGCATGAAACCTCATCTTCTCTCTCCCCATACATCACCCCTCATCCTCTCTCCCCATGCATGAAACCTCATCCTCTTTCTCCCCATACTCTGTCCACAGATAGTTCCCTCCCCCATCCATACTGTGTATATATATATTGCTCCCTCCCCACCCTCTGTCCCCCCCATAGTGTGTGCACAGATGGTTCCCTCCCCCACCCTCTCTCCCCCCCATAGTGTGTCCACAAATAATTCCCTCCCCCATACTGTTTCATAAATACTCCCCTCTTACCTCATAATGTTCCTCCGTCAGTGTCTTCTTCAGCTCCACAGTGGAGCACTTCTCAGCATTTCCCTGCCGCCTCCGCGCTGCGGTCCTGACTTCCGGGTCAGCAGTCAGATCAGCTGACCTGATCACATGACAGCCGTCATGCTCCGGAAATCAGCGCCGGCGTCACCGCTTCAATTGTCCTCGCGTCTGACAGATGCAAGGACAATTGCAGTGGGAGCCGCGCGCTGCACTTTCTATGAGTACGGCTGTCAGCGTGACAGCTGCGCTCAGAGAATAGCGGCTCCCACCCGGCAGACTTCCACACCGCCGCATCAGGCAGCCCGACAGTGCCCCCTGAAGACGCCTCTGGCTTGTGCCTTCGCTCCACATGGCTAATTTGTATAGTTTACAAATTAGCCATGTGGACAGAGCCAGAGGCGCTTTTCAGATTTTCCGGTACGCCGTACTGGCGCGTCCCACCACAAAAAAAGCACTGCCTATAAGAATTAATGGAATGGCAGTGCACATGGTCGACCACCCCTTCATTCACATGGGCCCCTATTTCTCGGGATCACTGGGGGCCCCATCAGTCAGATTGCCAACAATTATTCCCTACCCTGTGGATAAGGGATAACTTCCAGACTTGAGAATACTTCATTAACTAAATATTCATCCAGATTGAATTTCTTTAAGGCACCATGTAGATATATATAATCTATAAAAGATTGTTGAGAAACACCAAAAGAGATGTTTTCTTTCAAAAACAGCGCCACATCTGTTCACAAGATGTGTGTAATATTGGAACTCAACCCATTTTTCTTCAAAGTTCTCAAGGCCATGATTTCCTAATCATGGATAAACCGTTTAAATAAAATATCCCTTTATGGCTGGTTTCACATGCTCAGATCTGAATACCTGGCCTTGGATGCCAACTGTCCCGAAATTCCAGGACAGTCCATAAAAAAGGAATGTTTTGCTTTGTTCGTAAAAAATGTAAAAGCATCTGTGATTTTTTTGAAGCTTTAAATTTTGTAGTGAATGCAGTTGATAATCTTAATATCAGGAGTAGCGTTTGTAGACGTGTACCACTTATAATCAGAGTGATTATTATTTTCGTTTTATGATGTCAGTAAACAATATTGTCTGTCCGTGATTTTTTGATAAGTTGTCCACAAAAAATTGATAGGTCCCCTGACCTGACCTGCAAATATTAGGCAGCTATCTCAGAAAACCGAGCAGTCAACCTTGGTAGCTTGATCCAAGCACAGATTGTTTTTGACTACCTAATTTCAAAATTGGACTTTATTCAATTTTCAAATTGTTCTCATGGAGTCTTAGGGGTACACGTTGCGACATCGCTAGTGTGACACTCTGGACCCCAGGGGTCACAGGTCACTACACAACACCATACACACCCTTCCCTGGACAGGTTACACCAGTCAAACATTAAACCCTTGTTGCCACCCTCCAGGGTTGATGTCCACACCAGGTGGGGAGGAGCCAGGCAGTTGGCCCCGCCCACCAAGGAGTTCACAGTCTGGAGGCGAGAAAACACAGTAGTCAGTCCAGTTGTGGGCAGTAGTGAGAGAGGAGTGAAAACTGTTGGTGTCTGGGTTGGAGCCCAGGCACTTCCAGCAAGGTCGGCAGACGGTGGTAGCCGTCTGCAGGAGTTGGTGAAGGTCAGCGTAACCGTAGGACCGGGGTCGGGCGGTGGCCCGCCGGTACTGAACTGGGGAGCTGATTGGAGCCAAGCACCAGACAGGGTACTCAGACCCCGACTAGGCTTAAAGCCAACCTTTAGTCAAATTTTCTGATTGCGGTCTGGACCTCAGGGGTTCATTCCCACCCAAGTCCCGATTGAAGGCAACAGCCCAACCGTTCCGGATACGTGCCACCGCCAAGGGCCAGCGTCTGCGGGCAAAAGGGCTCCTCCGGCACGTATACGTCGGGGAGCGGACTCCCGGTGCCCAGGCATTGGAGTCAAGACACAAAACACAGGTGCAGGGAAATGACAGCCACCATCAACCCATCCAGGGAGAACACCGCAGCCGGCTGCGGGCCCCGTCCATCCAGCTGTTTGGTTTACCAGAGACTCTGTCCATCTGTGTCTGAGTGAGTACACCAGTGTTATCCGGCACCACGCTGCACTGCACCGCAACCCTGCACCCTGTGAACCCCATCCTACGGGAACCCAACCTCCTACCGGGCCCCGGGACCAACAGCCCCTACCCACGGAGGGGTCAACACCTAGCTGCTCCCCGCCATCGCTCCCGGGAACCCCGTCACCAGCAGCGGTGGTGCCCACCATCACCACAACCCGTGGGTGGCGTCACGAACTCTATGTATCCCGAAACCAAATCCAAATCCCCTTTTCACTCGTGGGGCAAGGAGCGCTGCTCGAGCCCCGGGTCCGGCCCGCTCGAGCCACCGAGGAGAAGGCACCGGATCTGAGCGCGATCTCCCCGAGCAGCCCCCGTGACGGGGAAGCTGGCCCCCGCCCCCGACACTAGCATCGGCTAGCGATGCCGAGCGCGATAGTACCCGCCCCCCGTCGCACATGCGATATGTGGTGATTGCTGCCGTAGCAAACATTATCTCTACGGCAGCTTCACACACATATACCTGCTCGGCGACGTCGCTGTGACCGCCGAACAATCCCTCCTTTAAGGAGGAGGTGCGTTCAGCGTCACAGCGACGTCACCAATCGGCCGGCCAATAGAAGTGGAGGGGCAGAGATGAGCGGGACATAACATCCCGCCCACCTTCTCCCTTCCGCATTGCCGTCGGGGCGCAGGTAAGGTGATGTTTGTCGCTCCTGCGGGTTTACACACAGCGATGTGTGCTGCCGCAGGAGTGACAAACAACATCGTACCTGCGGTCGACCCGACATTATGAAAATGAACAACGCTACACAGATCACCGTTTTTTGACGCTTTTGCGATCGTTTATCGGCGCATCTAGGATTTACATGTTGTGATGTCATTACCGGCGCCGGATGTGTATCACTAACGACGTGACCCCGATGATATTTCGGAAGGGATGTCGCAAACGTGTAAAGCCCCTCTTAAAGTGCACTACTCACCAGGATTTTCGTATATAACCTAAAGCCAGTGCTATACTGGCACTATCAGGCTGATTCTATACATACCTGTAGTGGTCAGCTCGGATGTTTAGGTTTTGAAATCCAAGAAAGTAAAGTTTATAAAATCGGCAGCTTCTTGCGTGACAGCAGCTGAGGATCAGATAATATCGGTGGGGGGATTCATAGTTATCCCCTCCCCCTGTTAGAATTAGCATAAGTGTGACGCCCTGGCCGGGCCAGGTAGTCACAAATAGGGCCCCGCACTACACCAGTCCCCTAACAAGGTGACAGCAGCCAAACATTTAAACCCTAGTCACCTCCCTCAGTGCTTCATGGACACACCAGGGGGCAGAGCCAGGCGGTTGGCACGCCCACCGAGGAGTTCAGAGAGCCTGAGGCAGGAAAACACAGTCAGTTGAGTTACAGTCGAGTCTGTTAGTGGAGGTGAAGTAAAGTGGAGGCAGGCCTGTGTGTCAGGTCTGCAACTAACTGACAGGTGCCAGGGTAGGAGCCCGGGCACCTTTGGCTAGGAGGCAGATGGAGGCCTCTGCCTGCAGGAGCCGGGAAGACGGCTCAGTGGACCAGGACAGGGTAGTGGCCCGCCGGTACCGACCCGGGGAACCGACTCGGAAACCGGAGCACAAAGGGGTGTACTCAGACCCTGAAGCTAGGTCTAGAAGCTACTGGGGGCTAGCTAATTAACTGATTGCGGCCAGAACTTTAAGTCCTGTCCCACCCAAAGTCCTGACTGAAGGCAACAGCCCAACGAGGGGGATAGAAAGCCACGGCAGAGAGATCCCACGGGCCAGCGTCTGCGGGTAAAGGACTCCTTCGACAATCACAAGCCGGGGAGCGGACTCCTGGAGTTGCAAGTGCAGGTAGTCCATCATCACAAAACAGGTGCAGGAGAAAGGCAGAGACCACCAACCTGGTGGGGGACCAGACTGCAGCCGGCTGCGGGTTCCGACCACCATCACCTTGGTTTACCAAAGACTCGTGTGTGTTTACTAATAGTGAGTACATCAGTGCCCTCCGGCCGCCCATCTCCCTGCACCGCCCAACTACTCCCACAACGGGTCCTGGGGCCACCATCCCTACCCTACCCATGGAGGGGTTAACAACTTGCTGCGCAACATCTCCCCCGGGTGCCCCATAACTGCAGTGGTGGTGTCCACCTTCACCACAACCCGTGGGTGGCATCACGAACTCACACACGGCTCCGGCCGTACACCTACATCCCCCCCAAACCACCAACCCCTTTTAGATCGGAGTGACCGTGGACCTCCGGGTCCGGAGACCCTCGAGCCACCCACTGAAGGTCCGGACCCGAGCGGCTCGGCAGCCGCCGAGCACGGGGCGGCACATAAGCATTATACAATCGACCTAGCAGGACCTTTGGTGAGGTCATACCCATGTGACCAGAAGGAGTGGCGCCTCAGCCAATAGGAAAATGTGATATCAACTTTGTTGGCTGAGGCCCTGCCCCTTCTGGTCACATGGTTAAGATCTCACCACAGGTCCTGGAAGTGAAAAGTTACATCGATTGTATAATACTTATGCTAATTCTAACAGGGGGAGGGGATAACTATGAATCCCCCCAGATATTATCTGATCCTCAGCTGCTGTCACTCAAGAAGCTGCTGATTTTATAAACTTTACTTTCTTGGATATTAAAACCTAAACATCCGAGCTGACCACTAAAGGTATATATAGAATCAGCCTGATAGTGCCAGTATAGCACTGGCTTTAGGTTATATATGAAAATCCTCGTGATTGGTTCTCTTTAAGCCCATTCACATGTCTGTGTTTCACATATTTCTATTATATTCTATGGGAGCATTTCCACAATCCTTTTTTGTGAACTGTAGGACTTCAAAAGAAAAAAACGGAGACATGTCCAATTACAGTCTGATACATGGACCCATGATTACATATGAAGTTGGCCACAATTAATGGACAACATATGGATGCCATCTATCCATGTGCTAATAAAATTCATGGAAGTGTGAATGGCATCTTAAGCCGGACATACACATTATTTCACACAACTGCCCAATACACAAGAAGATTTTGGAATATATCCCCTGACATCAACATGGAGGCCACAATTGTCACAAGGAGTTTTGCACAAACATCACCGATTGTCATGGTGGCAACAGGTTCTGTTCACATTGCAGATTTTGACACTCCAACCGATGGTTTCTCTGTTGTCTGCGGTCAACACAGGCAGACTTGGCTGTCAACCTGCTGTGTGCTGATTCATAGGCAGGCTAGGGAGAGTTAATCTCTGCTAGTCTGTTTTTTAATTTCCTTTGATCCCTGTTTTGTACATCCTTCATGCTTTTGTATTTCCTCCCGAATCTCCTATTGTCTTTACCTATATGTGTGCGCGCTGCGTCACAGAGTTTTGTTTTTTCCCCGTCTGTCTATATCTGTGATTTTCATTACACTCCTGTCCCATCCCTTCCTTGAGACAAGGGGAGGGGGAATCAGATCAGGACTCGTCAAGACTCGAGTAGAGCCAGGAAGGAGACTCAGGCCTCCCCACCAGTAGGGCTATCCTCTAGAATAGGGATAGCATAGGGCCCCTTAGCTTGAGGGACAGATTAGGGGCCCAGGTTACTCGTTATCCCAGAGTTATCGTGACACCAATACACATAAGATGCTCAGACAATCTTGTTGAATTTAGAGGGTTAGAGTTTAAATGGGTATACCAGTCAACAAGATCCTATCCCAAAATGTAGCAGAATAATAATAATAGCAAATACCTCCAATTAGAAAAGTAGTATAGTTCTTCTGATTCACTATGTCACTTACTTAACGTGCAGGGCATTGCAGGACCTTAGGTATCCATGATTATGACCATGCATATAGTCACAGTTAGTAAGTTACTGTAGTTGCTAGTGGTTGTAACCATGGACACCTAAGATCCTGAAATGCCCTGCACATGAAGTAAGCGATATAGTGAATCAGGAGAACTAACTATACTATATTATTATTATTAATATTATTATTACACGTACTACACATTGGGATAAGATCTTGGATATAGGAATAACCCTTGAAATTAAACAATTTCTACATTTGGTGTTTATGTACTGTGTGTATATATACTGTATATATATATATATATATATATATATATATAATCTAATATATAAAGCTGAATGTGTGTATGTATGTATGTATGTATGTCCGGGATTGGCATCTGCACTGTCGCAGCTACAGCCACAAAATTTTGCACACTCACACTTCTGGACCCCGAGAGCGTCATAGGCTATGTTTCGAGGGGAAATTTTAACCCCGCGCTTTACAGTTATTCGCCAAAAAACCTGCCTACATTAAAGTGAATGGAGCTGGGAGCCACAGTGCAGCCAGAACTTCAGAAGAATGCGCAGCCACGCCCTTATATGGAATGTTGGTGTGTCACAATGCAGCCAGGGAAAGAGACAGACACAGACAGGGAAAGAGGCAGACACAGACAGGGTAAGAAACAGACACAAAGAGACAGACACAGACAAAGAGACAGACTGACAGGGAAAGAGAAGGAAAGAGACAGACAGGGTAAGAGACAGACAAAGACAGGTAAAGAGACAGACAAAGAGACAGACACAGGGAAAGAGACAGAGGGAAAGAGAGGGAAAGAGACAGATAGATAGACAGACAGGGAAAGAGATAGATAGACAGGGAAAGAGACAGACAGACAAAGAGAGAGAGAGAGACAGAGAGATATAAACAGAGGGGGAGACAGACAGAGAATGGGAGAGAAACAGAGAGACAGTTACTATCCCGGGCAGCGCCGGGTGCTATGTTGTGAGGCGAAATTTTAACCCTGCGCGTTCCAATTTACCAATCAATTTTGCCCCTATCTACATAATGGGGAAAAAGTGAAACGAAAAGTGTTGGTGGCAAATTGACAGCTGCCAGATGTGAACAAGGGGGACTTAAAGAATGAGAGCGATGGCGCCAAAGAGTATATACCGTACAGTTGCTAAGGTGGGGCCCCGACATGAGATACTCACCACACTCGGGGATATGAACACACACACACAATGCGCCACACACTACCACGTGCTTGAACACATATACCACCCTCAGCACACATCTCACCACACATACACCAACCTCGCCACATAATCGCCCTAAACACACACAAGTCTTGTATTATCCTTCAAAAATAAAAATCTGATTAATAAGCAGCAAGTACAAGAACAACAAATGTACCATATAGGAAATCCGGCAGCTGTCAGTCACATGACCTGTCTATATGTGTATGTGTGAGCTAATATATACTGTCAGGGGGAGGGCTTTCTGTTGCCTGGAGATTTATCAGGCTGCCAATAGCAACCAATCACAGCTTAGCTTGTATTTTGCTACAGTTAATTAATCTGAGCTCTGATTGGTTAATATAGGCAACAATTTAATAATTACATTTCTATCTATTTGTTTTGTGGTTTTTGTGTGCAGAATACATTTTTGTTAATACATTCTATTTTGTTAACAGCAGCTATTAACCCGGGCGAAGCCGGGTAGTACAGCTAGTATATAATATATATATATATATATCTATATATATAATTGCCTTATTCTGTCTGTCTGTCTGTCTGTCTATCTGTCTGTCTGTCATGCTCCAAAATTGTGTCCTTACGGTGACACAAAGCTGATTGGCCGCTGGGCTCGCCATGGCCCCACCTCCCCACACCGATTGGCCGCTCGCCCAGGCTGCGCCCCCACACGGATTGGCCAGCCGCTCGCCCAGGCTCCGGCCCCCCCACAGATTGGCCTCTCGCCCCGGCACCCTGCAGGCATTGGCAATTCGGCCACGCCACGCCCCGCCCCCCTCACGCAATGCACGCTAGCTCTGGCCCCGCCCCCTCCCTCCCCCGCGCATTCCCCGAACTGACACGGCTGTCACGGAGGTGAGTACTGTACTCCCCCCCCACCCCACCCCCCCGGCCCCCGCTCGCACGGGTGTGGTGTGGATACGTTGGTAACCATGCTCGCATGGTTACAAGCGCATCAAGGTCCTGCTGCGGCGGAAGATCCACACGCACACACATAACAGCACACACACAAACATACACACACATCAGATCACACTCACTCTCACACACACACCTCACACACACCTCACACACACCTCACATCGCATCCACACACTCACAGCATCCGGCGATATCACTTGCTTCTCGGCCTCGATACTGTGCTGTTGTGACCTTCCAGGACCTGACGGAGGATCACATGGCCAGAGGCATGTGATATCTCCGGATGTTGTGAGTATCAGCGCGTATGTGCGATATCGTCAGTGTCTGTGTGTGTGAGTGTATGCGATCGGGTGTGTGTGAGTGGATGCGATCGGGTGTGTGTGAGTGGATGCGATCGGGTGTGTGTGAGTGGATGCGATCGGGTGTGTGTGAGTGGATGCGATCGGGTGTGTGAGTGTCGGCAGAGGAGCACGGCGTGCTGGAGGAGGCTGGGAGCAGAGAGGCTGATCATGGGGAAGGCTGGGAGGTGGAGGCTGATGCTGGGGGAGACTGGGAGGGGAAGGCTGATGCTGAAGGAGGCTGGGAGGGGGAGGCTGGGAGGAAGGAGGCTGGGAGGAGAGAGGCTGATCCTGGGGAAGGCTGGGAAGGGGAGGCTGATGCTGAGGGAGGCTGGAAGGAGAGAGGCTGATGCTGGGGGAGGCTGGAAGGAGAGAGGCTGAGGCTGGGAGGAGAGAGGCTGATGCTGGGGAAGGCTGATGCTGAGGGAGGCTGGGAGGGGAAAGCTGATGCTGGGGAAGGCTGGGAGGAGAGAGGCTGATCCTGGGGAAGTCTGGGAGAGGGAGGCTGATGCTGGGGGAGGCTGGAAGGAGAGAGGCTGATGCTGGGGGAGGCTGGAAGAAGAGAGGCTGATGCTGAGGGAGGCTGATGCTGGGGGAGGCTGGGAGGAGAGAGGCTGATGCTGGGGAAGGCTGGGAGGAGAGAGGCTGATGCTGGGGACAGAGAGGACAGGCTGATGCTGGGAGGAGAGAGGCTGATCTGGGATGAGAGAGGCTGATGCTGGGAAGAGAGAGGCTGATGCTGGGGGAGGCTGGGAGTGGGAGGCTGATGCTGGTGGAGGCTGATGCTTGGGGAGGCTGATGCTGGGGGAGGCTGGAAGGAGAGAGGCTAATGCTGGTGGAGGCTGATGCTTGGGGAGGCTGATGCTGGGGGAGACTGGGAGGGGAAGGCTGATGCTGAGGGGGGCTGGGAGGGGGAGGCTGGGAGGAAGGAGGCTGGGAGGAGAGAGGCTGATCCTGGGGAATGCTGGGAACGGGAGGCTGATGCTGAGGGAGGCTGGAAGGAGAGAGGCTGATGCTGGTGGAGGCTGATGCTGGTGGAGGCTGATGCTTGGGGAGGCTGATGCTGGGGGAGACTGGGAGCGGAAGGCTGATGCTGAGGGAGGCTGGGAGGGGGAGGCTGGGAAGAAGGAGGCTGGGAGGAGAGAGGCTGTTCCTGGGGAAGGCTGGGAAGAGGAGGCTGATGCTGAGGGAGGCTGGAAGGAGAGAGGCTGATGCTGGGGGAGGCTGGAAGGAGAGAGGCTGAGGCTGGGAGGAGAGAGGCTGATGCTGGGGAAGGCTGATGCTGAGGGAGGCTGGGAGGGGAAAGCTGATGCTGGGGAAGGCTGGGAGGACGGAGGCTGGGAGGAGAGAGGCTGATCCTGGGGAAGGCTGGGAGAGGGAGGCTGATGCTGGAGGAGGCTGGAAGGAGAGAGGCTGATGCTGGCGGAGGCTGATGCTGGGGGAGGCTGGAAGGAGAGAGGCTGATGCTGGTGGAGGCTGATGCTTGGGGAGGCTGGGAGAGGGAGGCTGATGCTGAGGGAGGCTGGGAGGAGGGAGGCTGGGAGAGGTAGGCTGAGAGAAGAGAGGCTGATGCACACACACACACACACGCGCGCGCGCACTGCACAACACACCACACACACACACACACACACACACTGGGAACCACAAACAACTGCCCTACACAGACACCCACACACACAGACAACGCTGCACACACACAACACCCAACACACAAACACCGCGGCACACACAAATATACGCACATACCGCACAACACACACATTGCGCAAAACATACCTCCCCCCAAAACACACCACACACACACAAACCGCGCAACACACACACAACGCTACAGACACACAGCGCTCCACAAACAACGCAACACACACAACACACATACAACACCGCTCTCACCCCCCGTCACACCCAGACAACACCCAGAACATGTACAGCGCCTACACAAACACTTGGTAACTACACACAACAACATCTCTATATATATATATATATATATATAACAAAAATCATACATGAACTACACAATACGTAAATTCTAGAATACCCGATGCGTAGAATCGGGTCACCTTCTAGTATATATATATACACACTGTATGTATACTGCATAAATATATCTATGTATATACAATATACAGTACAGACAAAGTTTGGACACACCTTCTCATTCAAGGGGTTTTCTTTATTTTCATGACTCTGAAAATTGTAGATTCACATTGAAGGCATCAAAACTATGAATTAACACATGTGGAACGAAATACTTAACGAAAAAGTGTGAAACAACTGAAAATATGTCTTATATTCTAGGTTCTTCAAAGTGGCCACCTTTTGCTTTCATTACTGCTTTGCACACTCTTGGCATTCTCTTGATGACAATTTCAACATGGCTATCAGCTTATAGGCGGGTACATATTGAGTCAGATTGAGGAAGCTGCCTTTGCTTTCCCCGTAGCAACCAATCACAGCTCAGCTTTCAGTTTTAAAATGCACTTTTTAAAATGAGAGCTGTGCTGTGATTGGTTGCTATGGTATATCTTTTGTACCTAACAACCTGATGGGATTTAATTACCCGTTTTAACTCCTTCGCCCTCCCAGACAGTATGCCTTAGTCAGGATTCACGTACATGGAGTGGGCTACAACTCTTCCCACAAAAAAAACAAGCCCTCATATGACTGTGTTGAGGGAAAAATAATAAAAGGCTTTTGGAAGAAAAAAAACAAAGCGTAAAAATAGAAAATTGTCCTTAAGGAGTTGAAAAATTTTCCATAAAAAACTGGTACATTTTTTCTCCTTAAAACTCCAGCCTATCCTATTTCTTATTACATTTCAAGTAATCTGTAATTTTTCGCAGCCATTAATCACATTTTCTACAAAAGATATCTATATTTCTTAGGCCCGTGACATCCGGATGTGCCAAAAAGCCAGGACTTTGATTAATTAGGGCCACGTCATTGAGGGAAAAAATCCATCAGCGCTTCACATTATCAAATGTCGGCCTGAATTTCGTAGGCCCGAAAAAAAAAGAGTCAGTTTCTTTGAATCTCCGTGAGTCTGACCCGAGGCGACGCTATTGTCTGTCGGATTCGGCCGGCGAGGTTATTAGGAGGCAGTAAGATTACTGAGCAGTGTCAATTACTGTTAATTACATTGACTGGTCAGAATACATACAGTAGTTATATTTAATTAAGTGCAGAATAACTAGGTAGGACATCATAGTAAATCCCACCGCGGTTTAATTAACAGGAGATAACAAGCGCGTGCGAGTTTATAGGGAAATTAGGAGATGGACAGAGCCGGCATAAATCTTGGTTTGCGACTGGAAATCTGATGTCGTTTACACAGGGTTTATTGAAAGACTATTGAATATGATATATGACTTATTAGATTTTCAGATTACTTTATATATGGCCGTAATGCGGGCACATTTTAGCATCTGTGTTACAACTGCAATGCCCAGAACTCCTACATTTCTACTGAACCAAGCTTAAATTTACCATACACGTCAGATAACGTTTGGCCAAATGATCATCCAAGCCACTCTGTCTAAACTCACTGAGGCTGGCACGCCACCTAGTGCTTTTAAGATGCACAGTCAGACTCGGGCATCGACCAGTTGTGTGCTTATTAAGGATCAGTCTAGCAGGATATACCGTATTTTTGAGTTTATAAGACGCACCGGATTATAAAATCAGATTTTAGAGGGAAAAAAAGGTAGAAAAAATGGGGTCCGTGTTACAATCCGGTGGTGTGTTAGCGGGAGCGGGTGGCAACAGTGGTGGAGCGGGGTCACAGGAGGTAGGGGCAATGGTGGAATAGTGCGATGCAGGGGCTGTGTTGGGGATGCGGGCGCTGTACTGGAGCTGCGGGCGATGTACTAGAGCTGCGCTATGCTGGGGCTGCAGGACGAGAACACTGTGCTGTGCTGGGGCTGCGGACACCATCCTGAAAATGACGGCGATGCAGACTTCAAATAATGGCGCCTGTAGTTGACACGTGCGCAGACGGAGCACTTGGCTCAAGATCTCATTTGCACACACACCGCCTCCGGCCCACTGATCTCCTAGCAGCAGACTTCAGGAAAATGGCACCCAGAGGTGGCGCATGTGCAGATGAGATCTACATCTGTGCATGCGCCAACTCCAGGCGCCCTTATTTTGAAGTCCGACATTTTCAGGTTGGCGCCCGCAGCCCCAGCACAGTGCTGCTCCAGCACATCACTCGCAGGGCCAGCATAATGCCCACAGCCACAGCAAAGTATCCTTGGCCCTCAGCCCCAGCACAGCTCCAGCACAGTGCCCGTGGCATTGCTCCTGCGACCACTCTCCACCATCCCCGGTAATCATTTGGATTATAAGACGCACCCCTCATTATCCTTCCATATTTTTGGGTGGAAAAGTACGTCATAATCCAAAAAATACGGGCACATTAAAGTGCGCCTACGCAGGACCTCACTGTCGACTAGTGTAGATGACATAGAATGCTTCATCCACACTAGCTTCAGAAGGAGAGCAAAGATGGCCGAAAGAGGAGGAGAACAGAGACGCCCATCCGACCAGTCTGCTCCGCACCGACCGTTAGGTGAGTATTATGAACATCCAGTGACAGGTTCCCTTTAAGTCCGGCTGGACCCGCCGAACCCAAACTTCTGCGTGTTCACCCATTTTCAGTATTTTATAATCAGAGTTGTTCAAGGAACATTTTCCTGAACAGCACTCCATGTGGTCACTTGTGGAATTGCAATACAACAAAACTTAATGGTTTGTCTTGTAAACATTATTAATATTTGAAGGGTTATTATGAAGCATGAACAATGCAAATGTTTTTAGCAAAATATATTATATCTAAACACATACATTGTCTGTGAAATCGTCAGTGCTCAATTACCATACGAGAAGGGCTTCTATGTAAATCACCAAGGTATTTGAAAGAGCAGCGATGTACAGTTCAACACTTTCTAGCCTAGCTGTGTATTGGAAAAGGCAATTCCATCAGGACTTCAGTGGAACTGTTAAAGATTCAATTGATTTCTTTTGTAGAGCTGATAAAAGCCGAGCGGGAGGCCACAGCAGCTATTCTGTGACTGTGTGAATAGACCCTAATGAACGACAGATTGCATGGCTAATTTGAATGTCTCTTGCTGACACATTAATATGTGAAATTGTTAGCGAGATTTCATCCATGGAAACCAAACAAAATTACTGTACCATACGAAATATTTTCTACCTGCATTACAAATATTTGTAGCGGAGGTGATTGATTTGCTTTGAAAGGAACAAGTGTGGGCGAATGACTAAAGATTGTGTGGCAACCACGAATAACCAATTATCCATGTGTAACCTTCTCCTTATGCAATATGCAGTTATAGAAAATATTCTTATCTCATACATTTATGGCATATTTATAATATGTGCGATGAAGGTATGACTGACGCAAATCCCACCAATGGGATCCACATCTGTCCAGAGGACAGGCCCAGTCCTTCTCCAATGTTAGTAGAGAGGTGGCCACACATGCTGGTCTCTATTCACTAGTAATGATGTTCTGACCACCTTCCCTCTAAGGCTACTTTCACACATCCGGATTTTTGCTCTGCGGCACAATACGGCGTTCTGCAGAAAAACCGCAACCGGCTTTTGTAACACCGGTTACGGTTTTTTTTGCATAGACTTACATTAGTGCCGTATTGTGCCGCAGGGGCTTGCGTTCGGTCCGGTTTTTGCCGCATGCGGCAGATTTAGCCGATGCCGCGGCCGGATCGAACGTTCCCTGCAACGTTTTTTGCTCCGTCAAAAAACACCGCATCGCGCCGCATCCGGCCGCTGCGCCGCATTTTTCAATGCATGCCTATGGAGGCCGGATGCGGCGCGATGCGGAAAAAAACGCATCCGGCCGCCGCATGCGGTTTTTTCCACTGCGCATGCTCAGTAGCATGCCGCAACCGGAAAAAACCGGACGGGCCGCATGTAAAAACTTATGCAAAGGATGCGGTGTTTTCGCCGCATCCGTTGCATAGTTTTCACAGCCGGATTGAGCCACAGTGCTCAAACCGGATGTGTGAAAGTAGCCTTAGGCTACTTTTACACTTGCGTCGTTTCGCAGCCGTCGCAATCTGCCGCTTTAGGAAACAGAGCAATCCGTTAACGTATGTGCGCTGTTTCCCATAGACTTGTATTGACGATGCATTGCGACGGATGGCCTTGCGTTGTATCCGCCATCCGTGGGGCGGAAAGAGCGCAGTATGTAGCGTTTTTCTGCGCTTCCCAGAGCGTCATAAAAACGCAATGTGCTGGATTCCATCGGCATCTGCTGTTTTTATAATGGAAGCCTATGGTGGTGAAATTACGTCGGAATCCATCATTTGACGGATTCCTGTGACGGATCCATCTTTACACAACTGAGCATGCTCAGTTGAGTTATAGCTGAAAAAAAAAGCTACAACGGATTGCGTTGTTTTGCAGGATTCGTCGCATCAGTTGTGCCACTATATGCAACGCATCCGTTACATCCGTCACACAACGCAA
This sequence comes from Anomaloglossus baeobatrachus, assembly GCF_048569485.1. NCBI lineage: Eukaryota > Metazoa > Chordata > Amphibia > Anura > Aromobatidae > Anomaloglossus > Anomaloglossus baeobatrachus. Next base: position 60,393,184 of record NC_134364.1, on the reverse strand, counting down.
TGTGACGGATGCCGCACAACGCAAGTGTGAAACTAGCCTAACAGCGGCGGCAACAGGGCCTCGTTCTCAGGTGTCCGACCCATGTCAGCCCTACATTTATGAAATATCTTGTGGATATGCTGTAAATGTTCACAATGGGTTCACAATCTTATAAAATGTACCTTGCCATAAATACGTACTTATTTCCAACCTGGTGTACTTGTCACTTTTGTCTTAAAACTGGCGTTATTTTTCTGTGCCTCTCCGTTCCTGTTATGATGTCACTATAGGATAGCAAGGGACAGGGGCTCCGATACTATCCCTCATGCTGGGGGACCCTAGGCTATCCTTTAACCTCAGGGTTACCCCTAATGGTGGAGATGCCTTACTATTTTCCTGACTAGAACTAAACTGTTTCCTGCTCCAGGGAAGGAAGGAGAAAGAGTGTCATGGCAGTACACTGTAAACAGTCATGATGTGACTGGATGAAATGAGATGGATAAAATAAAAACTTTAGCTTTGTGCACTCACTGATGACGGTGGTGGAGTCTGTTCATGTTACTAATGCTGAAATTTCTAATAACTAAGTGTAATTTTGCAGAAGCTGGGGCAGTGTGGAGTGGTTACTTCTTGTCCTGTGTTTGCTCAGTGGAAGCTTTGTATAAAGCCCAGTTCGTCGGTACATCTGCCACCACAGCTGTCCCTGCTGCATGAGCCGCTTTCATCCAGCTAGATATGACTGCTGTTACATTTCATTATGGCTTTACTGCAAAGAATTCATAGCCCATTGGTTTTTATTGAAGGAGACTTATAGTTTACTTCTCTCCTAGTGAAAGGACAGCTGTTTTATATGTACTTGGTGGAACACCGGGTGCATTAATTATGTTCCGAAGGTAATATTTTAACAAGCACCTTTCCTGAAAATGCCAAATGGTTCAATCGTGTTTCCGTTAATAAGATGTGTAATTTGTAGAGTGAACTGGACCAAGGAAGTCGATGAACCAGAAACTTTCTATTTAGTTGCCCGTTACACTATGGCTGCATGTCCATATGTCACAGTATTGCAGCCTGTAAACAGAATGACCGCTCCTATGACATTTTAATAGTCCGGTGCGATGCAAGGTTGCGTAAACTATGGTTCTTCTGTGTGGTCAAGCACTGTGGAGAATCACAAGGCTTATAAGAGACCTATAACAGCTTGGAGGTCTCTCTAAGAGGTAACTTTACCACTCAGACCACTGGTTACGTCCTCGCAGCTAGCTAACCATCTATTTCTTATTTTGCACTGATGAGGGGCATGTCCACCAAAACAGCTGTCTGCAAATGGAGGCCTTACCTTAAGAAATGATTTATCAAAACTTTGGATGTTCTATATAAATGAGTGAGTAAATAATGGTACCACCATGGTGGCATTGAAAATCTTAGGAAAAGCCAACAAGAAGACTCTTTAAAGTTTTCAAATTTTAGGCAAGTGGGGCTCTGACTACTGGCCCAGGCGGAGTGTTTTGGTAGCCTTTTGTTTCCCTCCCTTAGGCCTAGAGGGGGTATGCGAAGGGTTAATAATAAGTTCAGTGCAAATGTACCGCCCCGGGGCTCGGCGCAGCCGAGCCGCTCGGATCCGGGCTCGTCGGTGGGTGGCTCGAGCGACTCGAGACCCGGGGGTCACGTCGCTCTGAAGGGAGACTGGCGCTACGTGAGGGGGTTTCTGTGGGGAGGTTCACGGCCGGGCCGTGGTTTTGGGTTTACGTTCGTGACGCCACCCACGGGTCGTGGTGAGTGTGGACACCACCGCTGCTGTTGACTAGGCTCCCGGGGACGGTGTTGTGCAGTCAGGTGTGGACCCCTCTGTGGGTAGGGGGTTGATGGTCCCGGGGCCCGGTTGTTGGGGTTAGGATGTGGGGGTGCAGGCGTGTTGGCGTGATGCGGGGCGGTGCGCGGCCCGAGGGCACTGTTGTACTCACTATGACAGATACACCAGAGTGGTCGGTGCCCGCAGCCGGCTGTGTCTGGTCCTTCACCCAAATTGGTGGTCCCTGCCTTTCTCTTGCACCTCGTTTGTAGATTTTGACTGCCTGCGCTTCAGCGACGGGAGTCCACTCCCCGGCTTTGTGTGTGTCGGGAGAGCCCGTTTGCCCGCAGACACTGGCCTGTGGGATCTCTGCCCGAGCGGTGGCTTTCTATGCCCCTCTTTGGGATGTTGTCTTCAGTCGGGACTTGGGTGGGAAAGAACCTAAGGTCCAGACCCCAATTAGTGAATTTGACTCGGTCCAGTGGCTTCTGGGCCTTGTTCTGGGTCTGAGTATCCCTCCTGGTGCTCCGGTTTCCAGTTAGTTCCCTGGTTCGGTACCGGCGAGCCACTACCCTGTCCCGGTCCCTTACGGTTCCACCAGCCGTCTTCCCGGCTCCTGCAGGCGGCAACCACCGTCTGCCTCCTGGCCACAGGGTATCCGGGTTACGACCCAGATCCCGGACAGACGTTTTCTCCTTCTAACTCCTCTCCTTTCACCTCCTAGACTGCTCTCCTCTCCTCCCTAACTTCATCTGCTTGCTTTTCCCGCCTCAGGCTATCCGAACTCCTCGGTGGGCGGGGCCAACTGCCTGGCTCCGCCCCCGGGTATGAACGTCAAAGCCTGAGAGGGGTGACTCAGGGTTTTTAGGTTGGCTGATGTTACCTTTTTAGGGGACTGGTGTTTGTGCAAAGGCCTGTTTCTGACTACCTGGCTAGTCCAGGACGTCACACAAATATCCCTGTAGGGGTGCTTGGGACAGGCTTAGGGATATACAAATCGGAGTGTGGTGCCCGCCTCCTCCCTATTGTAGGATTCCAGCCTATTAATTCCCTACAGCAGAATGGTTCACCCCAGGAGTTTATCGGGCGGGCCGCACTGACCTGCAGCCTCTTTTTCCGGCATCGGTTGAACAGAAGCTGCCCTCCCACCTTCCCCATCCCCCTTTTTTGTGCTGGTTATGTTTATTGTTATGGTTTACAGTTTCAGTGCATTGTACAAGTCACAGCTCGTGGTGATTCAAACTGGTGCTGAGGACGGACGGGGCAAACCGTTTCGGTCCAAGAGGTTAAAGTTATTAAAGTTGGAATTTAAATACTGTCTAAAGAAACGAGAAAGAAAGTTAAATAAAGCTGTGGCCGACCCCGTCCACTAAAGAGAGCAGTTGGGGTGTGCTTTATTTTGGTGGTGGGAGTAAGGGAGTTTATCGGTTACTAGGGGTGGTGGATGGCAGGAGTCTAGATAAGCATGCAAGATCCTAAAGTAACAGCACCATGGGAGGTAGAATATTACACAGCAGGTTCCAAACTTCTCCCCCCTTGCTTCTCCTAAAATCTACTATTGTTCCCTCCCTATATAGAGATGCTCAATTAATAATGCACTACATCAATAAAAGTACAAGGTCAGCTCTGAGCTAGGCCAATGGACTTTTTCTTTGGCATGCTGTTGACTGTGTCTCCCAGTGACCAGTGACACTGTCAGGGTAAAAACGTACAGAGGCCCACCAGAAAATCACATTTTTTTTATCATCCGACCAGTCTAATAAAAAAGGAATTTACTAATATTCTACCCCTTTGAAAAACCAATTGAGAAGTAAAAGTTGTAGAACAGCAGAAAATGATAAATGGACCCACACACATAAATCTTTGAAACATCTTTATCATAAAACTTGAGCAAACCAGACTGGATCACTGATACATTTTTGACTATTAGTATCAAGGACTAGCAGTGAGCGAGTTTGCTCGGCACTGCTCATTACTCGATCGAGCATAAGGGTGCTCAGGTACTGGCTGAGCTTAGCCAAGTATTGGGGGTGCTTGGATATTTCAGTCGTAAAACAACGACAACAACACACAGGTTTGCTTCGCTGCATGATGTGTGCCGGCACCCCAGTGAGAACAATTCGCAGTCTCCAAACGGCTCTACCGGGGTAAAAACAACATTCTCGGATGTAGTTTGACCAAAATAAAAATCCCTTCCCTCCCGCCAGAAATTCTCTGTTTATGGCTGGCTGTATGTAGGTGGAGACCCAAATTGCCCAATAATTGACTTTCTATAATGCTCGTGTGGCGCCCTGGACAAGCCAGGACGTCACAGGTACTGCAACAACACACCCCACACCCCGGTTAGGCACATCAGTCACACACGCAAATCCTTGTTGCCTCCCTCCAGGGGCTGATGTCCACACCAGGTGCAGTGGAGCTAGGCGGTTGACCCCACCCACCGAGGAGTTCACAGTCCTGGAGGCGGGAAAGGACAGGAGTTCAGTGAGGGAGAGTGAAGTGGAAGGAGTGAAGTGGTAGTTGAGGAGCAGACTGACTGTGTCCGGGTACGTGGCCCGGGCACATACAGCAAGGTTGGCAGACAGTGGTGACCGTCTGCAGGAGAGGCCGATTGACGCATAACCGTAATGACCGGGGACGGGCGGTGGACCACCGGTACCGAACTGGGGAGCGAAGAGAAGCCAGCACCATTCGGCAGGGCCTATGGACCCCGACCAGGCTAGGAGTCGCCGTTAAACCGGTAAAATCCGTCAGCGGGGTTTCCCAGCAGCAAAGACCCGACTGAAGGCAACCGCTCAACCGTGAAGGGAAATACAGCTCCCGCCACAGCTAGAGTTCCCAGGGCCAGAGCCTGTGGGCAAAAAGGGGCTCCTCTGGCAGATACACCGCTGGGGAGCGGGCTACCGGTGTGAAGCCATCGGGGCCGAAAACCATCACAGGTGCAGGGAGAGACAGTCACCGCCAACCTACCGGGAGTGATTACCGCAGCCGCCTGCGGGACCCGTCCATCCAGCCGTTTGTTTTACCAAGGACTCCGTGTACGTTATTGGCTGAGTGAGTACTACCGTGCCGTCTGGCACTGCGCTGCCCCCGCGACCCTGCACCTCGCCAAACCCCGTCATCCACTTTCCAGTCGCCATCACCGGGCCCGGGGACCACCAAAAACCCCCTAACCACGGAGGGGAGAGAAACATCTCGGCTGCTCCCTGTCATCGCTCACGGGATCCCCGTCCAGAGCAGCGGTGGTGTCCCAACCTCACCACAACCGTGGGTGGCGTCACGGACTGACTTCCCAAACCCCCAAAACTATTCCTCTTTCACTGACGGGCGAGGAGTGCCGCTTGAGTCCCCGGATCCGGCCCACCGCTCGAGCCACCGAGCAGCAACAGCAGCAGAAGCCGGACCCGAGCCGCGAGCGCGGTCGAGCAGCACACCCCCCCCGCCCGCGACACTCGTTACTTGTGTTGAGCTTGTCCGTGCATTTAGCCAGCTCAAATCGAGCATTCGAGCATTTTAGTGCTTACCCATCACTATCAAAGATATAACTTAAAGATTGGCAAATATCCCGGTATGAAGAGGAGCAGCATTTGATAAACTATTCTTCACCCAAAAGTTGGTATTTTTGTCGAGGTTTGGTCAATCCATCCCAGGGGCATGACTTAAATTTTGGTATGTTACGTAGGTCCATGTGCAAAATGTATACCGATGCCTGTCCTGCCTACCATGTGCCTTCTTATGTTGCTGGGTTAGTAAGGTCCAGATGTGTCTTCACTGCTAAAACTATGACTCTGGCCAACGTTCAGAGCTGTGGTGGCCAAGCAATGACTCCAATGGCCTAAAATGTGCCAGTAGTCAGGTATTGTTGCTGCTTTATTGTCTCTTTTGCTACTTTGGTCTGAAAAGTCTCCATCTCGATGTCAAGGGAGAAGCCAAGTGATCTAGATCACGGGTGTAGAATTGCAGAAGACCATGGTAAGGTATCCAGGATGCCGCACTGGGGAGATTTGTTGCAGGAGATATAAGCACCAGCTTAGCTTGTGATGTTGTAAAGTCTTTTTCTGCAATAATGAGCAGTGAAGCACTGAGAGATCCGGTGGGAGGTGTTACCTATAATCTATGTAATTTGCTGCATGTTAGGGATATGACCTTGGTCTGGCGCTATAACGTTTTATTATCATATAAACTAGAATGACTTACAATGTCGTCAGCTCTCAGGCATAAAATGTCAAGATTGGGGCGTCCTTAAACTTCATAATCTGAATTTTTAATTACATACAAAGGATCTTTCGAGGTATAGAATTACTTAATCCTTCCAGGTGAAAGTACAGATTGCTCCTATCTTTTATTTCAGGTAATAATGAAGGTACATACATTGCTCATGTCATCTGCATTAAATGTACTTATGGCACATATTTTTCGTATAAAACCAACAGAACCATAACATAGCACTTATATATATGGATGTAACTATAGAAGCTCAGTTGAACATGGCCCCTGGAGCCTAAGAGGGAACCTAAAATGTCCTTATGGCCCATAGAAATGGTCAATACCAACAAGGGACCTTGTTTGAAACTTTTAATTGGGATGCAGGAGCTTCAAGTTACGTTACTACACATAAACGTTGGTGGGGCCATGGCAAACTTCTGAATACCTTTAACTTCCTACATGTGAGGGGTAATATATCTCCCATAGAATGATTATTACTGAAACATCCTCCCCGTAGAAGCAATGTTCACACAATGCGGCTTTATATATGTGCAGGGAGAGATCGGTACCGCTCTGCAGTAGATATACTGAATCCACATAATGTGGCTTAATTTTAAAATGAGCAAATCAGCTGCGGTCTAGTGACTAGATCTGTGATGATGTGAAGGTGTCTCCTCCCCGCTATTGCTATGGGCTAATCGGTTGCCTAGTAGCAATACAACAAATTTTATGTGCTCGAGGAGGAAGTTTATATGTTGCTCGGTAATGGCTAGCTAGAGAAGCCGGCTTAATATCATGTGATATCATGTGACACTGATTGTGAATACCAGCTGTAGCACACAGTGACCTTTTGAAAGTCGACTATTGGCTAACTAAATGTATAAATAGGTAACTCCCTAACCTCGGCTCTAGCCTCCTGATGAAAAGGTTTCCTTGAAACGTGCGTCGAGGTGTCTGGTGTTTTTTTTTTACTCTGTACTATGTAAGTATTACACGGCTTGATTCATATGCTGAGAGGTCTGAGCCCCTGGTTGTAGGTAGTCAGCTTATAACAGAATTGGGTGCAACTTGGGTATATCTTTAGTTTCAAAAGATACATTTATGTTGCCTATTTTACATCTATAGGATTTGCACTGAAATAGTTGTAATGGTTTTTTATCACAATTACTATATATATATATATATATATATATATATATATATATATATATATATATTATATATGTATGTATATGTATATTAAGTGGCCAACCTCCCCATATATTTATAGTAGCCATGTTTTCTATTGATATTTTAAATATTTATTCCCCTTATATATTATTGTAAAAATATATTTTTTTTATTTATTTCTATTTTTACTTTTTAATTAATTATTTATATATTTATTTCATCTTATATTGTTAGAGTATTTTTTTGAAAAGTGGGAATAGAATTTCTAAATTAATTGACTAGTTGGGTATTTAATAAAATGTTATACAGATGCTTCTCATGTATATTCGCTCCATTAGTGCAATATATTTAATTATTGGGGAGGGTGTAGGGGTGTTGCTCGATTTATACATTTTAATATATTTTCTAAATCTTATAATTTTGAGCTGTGTATCCCCTCACCCGTCTTATCAATAAGTTAATGGTCAAAATTCCTCTATTATGTGTTTTTTTCGAGTGATGTTCTTTTGGTGTTTTTAATGGGTGTTGAATAAATAAATATTTAAGACTTTTGCAAAATAAAAAAGAGATAATTGGTACAATATACTCTGTTTCCTGTTTGTTTTTGATTATATAATCTCTTGAGTTAAGATACCACAAATATTATGGTGGGGAAATAAAGGAATTTTTCTCGATATGTATCTTATATATATATATGGATGTAATTATAATAGCGCAGTTGAACATGGCCCCTGGAACCTAAGAGGGAACCTAAAATGTCCTTATGGCCCATAGAAATGGTCAATACCATCAAGGGACCTTGTTTGAAACTTTTCATTGGGATGCAGGAGCTTCAAGTTACGTTACTACACATAGACGTTGGTGGGGCCATTGCAAACTTCTGAATACCTTTAATTTACTACATGTGAGGGGTAATATATCTCCCATAGAATGATTATTACTGATATATCCTCCCCGTAGAAGCAATGTGTTCATGCAGTGTCTATAGAGTTTTGCCTTGACTGTGAGATCTAGTCAAGATACCATGTGTGACACCGAGCACCCAGGTGTAATGAGATGCTAGACTACTAGGAGTCCCTAGATACCCTAGTGGAGGAGATCTGTGGGGATATCGAACAAGCCAGGGGTCAGGAGCTGGGAGATCACGTCAGTAACAGAGAGAGAGAAGCCGAAGTCAGTGTGCAAGCCGAGAGTCAGAAAACCAGGAAATCACATAAACTATCAGGAAGAGAGCGGAGTCAGGGTCAGAATACAAGCCAAGGTCGGTAGCCAAGAGGATAAGTCAGGTACATGGGGGAGAGCGGAGCCGGGGGTCAGGAACAAGCCGAGGTCAGTAGCCAAGCGGACAAGTCAGGTACATGGGAGAGAGTGGAGCTGGAGGAGACAGAATGGGGTACGAGGAACTAGGAAGCGGGACAAGATCAGGACAGTCACTTACGGGAACCAGAGACGTGCACTGCTAAACAGCAACTTTCACTGGTGGTTTACCAGGTGGGCTGGCTCCCAGATAAAGCAAGCTATACCTTGGAACGAGGCTTCAAAGTACAGACCCCTCCCACACCAGACAGGACTAGACCGGGAACAACAAATTCACTGGAGGAAAATATGAGGCCCAGTGCAGGCTTTCAAGAAAAGCAGAGCATTACTCATCGGAATCATGACACCATGCTTTGTTATCTGTATATGGTTAATTGGACCTACCAAAGGACAAGGGCCTACTAAAGGACATGGTTGTAAGAGCCAACTATACATTTTACACATACCACCTAAAATGCATGTTAAAAAGGTAAGTTCTTATACAAATGTGTCCAAGAGTAATGTTTCTGGTAGGTCTTTTGGGTGTTTGACATGGACTGTTCAGTGGTGGTGGTTAGCTAATCCTATGAATGGGGATTCTGATGTTGAGTGGTGTCAACAGAACATTTACATGACCTTTGAATTGTGGTGTTTTTACTTTTTAGGTTGACCTGAATGTACGGATGCAGTTTGTGATGGTTGATTGCACACTTACAGTTTTTATGGCTGTTAGCTAGAGAAAGGAAGAACTATAGAAGCTGGGTAGGCCCAGAAAGAGCTTGGTCCTACAGGAGCAAGATGTGCGAAGTGACACCAGTGTGCTGCCGTGTTACGCTGACTTGCATAATGAAGGGTGGCATCACTAGGAGAAAGCATTTATGAATATCTTGCATTGCCTATTGGAGCTATTGTCGACATGCATGTCATTTGGGGCCCTGGCGTGGTATGGAGATGGAAAGGAAGGGGTGACTATTCTCTGTTTTTGCGTAGAAGAACGTAGTTTTAAAGAGACCCTCTGAAGGGTGCGGTGATATCATTCTAAAGAGCTTCATCACGTCATCATGAGAGCGGACAATAAGCTAACTCAAGAGCCGCTTATTGAGATTAGGGAAAGGTAGACTGAAATGGTGTAGGCTGAGAGTTTTGTGATTAGTTCTGGCAGAAGTATCACTCACGGCTGTGGGGTTGTGTCAGCCTGGAGGGAATGAGGGAGGAGTGACCATAATTCTCTTCCGGCGAAACCAAGAGAAGTTACTAGTAGATATAGTTGGGGGTTGAGGTATGAGCTATCTTTGGGTTTATTCAAGAAGAAGACTGGTTTCTGTGGGCCGAGTGAGACTTTTTATTTAGTTGTGTGAGAAATTCTAACTGAGTACACTTGGTTTGGTGGGAAATTAGAAGAAGTAAAGCCTTTGTCAGTCAGTGCCGAGTTTAGGGGTGCGGTGAAATAAAGGCCCGTGTGATGCAACATGTTCTTTTGAGCAGGACGTGAGTGATCATGAGCCAGGAATCGGAAACTGCAATATTGTTCTTTGATGAAAAATGGAGGGGAGCCAGCACTGCTTATGAGTGGCATGCAACAATGAAAAAGTAAAAAGTGTAATATTCACAAATTCATTCCTACTGTAACAATTCAATGAGATTTTTGGCAAATAATTGATAAATGATTTGAGCCCCCCTGCCCCGTCACGGCAAATCTCTATAAGGGGGGTCCCTACACTACAGTTATAATATACATACGTACCATAAGGTCTCGTGTAATGCCCAGGACCATATGAGAACATCACCTACCTGAGAAGTGTCAGAACCGCTCCCATGCTGCAAGGGCTGACAACTGCGAGTAGAAGGGCAGTCCAGGTGCCGGTGCGTGCGGCAGAACCACACACACCAGCACAATGTCAGAACTAGCCCCCACAGTGTCAGACCAACAGACATGGATGAAGGGCAGAACAGCCCCAGGCAGGTGGTGCTTAAGTAATAATGCCTATGGAACAGGAGGCGGTGGCTGTATATGAACAGGCACCAACATAAATTTTGATGGCAACAGAAGGAATTTGCAAACCACACTGGGCGTGCACGGCATTGTGGCGGTCAACCACCTGACCAGTAAACGAAAAATGGAGGGGAGCCAGCACTGCTTATGAGGACCATATGGTCCTGCGCATTACACGAGACCTTATGGTACGTATGTATATTATAACTGTAGTGTAGGGACCCCCCTTATAGAGATTTGCCGTGACGGGGCAGGGGGGCTCAAATCATTGATCAATTATTTGCCAAAAATCTCATTGAATTGTTACAGTAGGAATGAATTTGTGAATATTACACTTTTTACTTTTTCATTGTTGCATGCCACTCATAAGCAGTGCTGGCTCCCCTCCATTTTTCATTGTTCTTTGATGTACTATGTTTAGTCAATTTTAGCAACGTTTAAGCTAAAATGCCACTCTCTATCTGTAACCAGTAAGTGTCACGCTAGGTACGAGGAAGTACCAATGAGCGGCAAAAGGTAAGGGAAGGGGACCCCTGTGTCTTGGGAAGGGGAAGATGGTGACCCTTGACCAAACCTACTACTGGTCCCTGGGGTCCCTCACCACCCTAGATAGGTTGCACACCTATAAGCCGAGGAGCAGGATACCTGATCCTAGTGCTGAACCCTAAATAGGGAACGGGTGGGATGAGCTCTTCGTTAACCCCACTAAACGCTAAATGAAGACACAAGAAGGACAAAGCATGAACTACTTATTCAGTTCAGCAAGCTTCCCCAACGATATTACAAATGAGTCCAAACCATCTACTTGCAACCAGAGCTAGAATGGACTGAATAATATCAGCAGCAGAGAATGCTGATGATCTGCAGCTGGGTGGAAGACGAGCTCCTGCTAGGTCCAAAAGGGGGAGAGATGAATCCAACAGGAAAGCTACCTATACCAATGAGTACTAACAGCAGGAAAGCTACCTATACCAATGAGTACTAACAGCAGGAACAATGGAAAGTCAGGGAGCATTTTGCACAGCCAGACATTATGACCTTCTATGGCCAGAAACCACATGACTGTTTGTCACCCATGACATTAAGTGTCTGTACCTCTAAGTTTTCGGTAATTTCAGTAAAGGTTCAATTGTTTTCCTTTGGGTCAAGTTCTCACAATGAGTTTTTGGTGAGTTTTCACCACTATTTTTGCGGCACAAAAAAAAGCAGCTTATCACTGTTACAACAAAGTGGATGGGATTTATAGAAATCTCAAATTGCGTTCAAAGCAGAAAATCCACAGGGAGTAAAAAGCGCATATACTTTTCTAGCATGTTTCCGATGCAACTAAAAACACATGTAATCTGCACATAACTGTGTATATATGGTTCGGTCAAAGACAAATACCAGAAAGTATGAAAAATGAATCAGCTTTATATTTAAAACATATATCAAATAGAGATAAAAAAAAAAACCGCAATGTCGCAAACACAAAAAAAAACACAGACAAAAAAAAGCAAAAAAACCTACTAAATGTAAAAAATCACCAAAAACGCATCATAGCCCTAATCTGATCTTCGATTGTCTTCTTTGAAGCTAAACCACCCGCTCGGCAAGCTTTGCTTCATCTGTATTATCACTTCATGATTTACAGGATTCTTTGTTATTGATAATATTTCCATTGATTGATTGCTCGTGAGGAATGTTGGCCGATGCGTTGCGATTCCTTTCCACTTTCATACGTATTGCACATGTTGCTTATAAAATTTTAATGAATTCCAAACCAGTAAGGGATTGGCACAAGGATTGTTTTTCTGTCTGTGTTTACCTCTCCGTTTCACTATGTGAATGCACGGAACAAATTCATGAAAACCGCACCTGGCACCAAGGTAAAGTTTTCTTATTAAATCTTGTAATATACATTGTGAATTATTAGGAACGATTATCCAGGAAATATAGTTTTATATAAATATGATATCACTACATGGTGTTAGGCACTGCAGGTGCATACAAAGGGTGTCGGATCAGGTGATATTTACAAATCTAATAAAATATACAGTATAGATACAAGTCCGCTGTTCCCCGCCAGCCTTTATTTACAGGGCTACAACGTGCGACCGCTGCAGCCAATCAATAGCCTCAGCTTTCCTGTGTCGCCCAGTAATTGAGAACAGCGGTCACATATTCTAGGTGGCATGTTACCTCTAAATAAGTCCTATAAATAAGATATGGCAGGGTGCGATGTTGGAGCAGTAATGGCTTCAGCAACTAAAATGCTTATTTTGGTATTTTCAGCATTTAATCAATATAGCCACTGGTATGGTATTTATAGATTAACAAGACCGTATACAGCAAAAAATACCTAAAACGTAATCTTTAATAAGTCTCTTAAAAAAGAGGTTCACCTTGCCTCTGTTAAAACCAATATCTGTCACAGAGACCGCCGCGCTATGGTACCCACTGCTTTATATGAGGGATCAGTGCACTCTGTCACAAGATATATAAAACTGACCACCAGGCCACAGATTCGGTGCAGAATAATAATTTGACAACACACTGGGAAAAGGTAAGTAGATGTCCCCACTGAGGTGTTGTCTACACGATTATGCAGTAGTCCTTTCAAACAATTGTGAGGGACCAATGCAGACTAATACGTGACAAAATGATTAAATATCACAAATATTATTTCTGACCAACAAGCACCAGTGGTTCAGAACAGAAGTAACAATGCTCAAAGATATCCATACTCCACCAGAGCATTGTATATATAAAAAATTGGAACAGTCTCACCGGTTCTGGTGCATTCAGTTTCCACAGTTTCCAAAAAGACAGTTTCCCATCATTATAGGCATCTCCACAGTCCCTTTTACTCTGAATTTGGGATCCCCTTAGATTGGGGTCACTGTCTTTCCCAGATTCTCCTTCTCCCGACGCGTTTCATATGTCCCATAATCATCAGGGGAGCTTGAATGAGGAGATACAGGTTCCTGTTACGAAACCTTTCATGGGTTTACTATAATTAAAGCAAAATGGAAGGGAATAAACGGGGGATATAGATAGAAAAAAAACCCTTAAAAGAGGCTTTCCGAGTAAAGGAACAATGAAGAGCAGGTGACTTACCAAACGGTGACCACACGCATCATCCAGGCTGCACACCGCTGTTCACAGTCACCATGTTTAAATAGTCACCGCTCTTTTGCCGGCGTGTGACGTCACGTCCGCACATGCGCTCCCCGTCTCCATATTATGCGGTGGAACGCAGCAGTGGAACGCAGGTCCCTCAGGAAGTGACGATCTACCTCCCGGCGCCTCAATGACGTTCCCAAGCTGGAACGTATGAGTAGAACGCAAGTGCGTCCACAGCGCCCGCCTCTATGACGTTATGAGAGCCGAGACTTCTAAGTGGAACGCAGATGCGTCCATAATGCCCACCCATTTACAGAACAGCAACACCGCTATGCTAGCACTTTACTGCACATGCGTGATGTTCATATTTAAATGAACAGTGCTTTCCATATGATATAAACCGCCCTATTTATATGCAGTAAATATAGATATAGAGCAGGGCAACTTACTACCTGATAGTTCTTTTCTTTCCCCTCTATTCAGTACGAACAAATACTCTATGTCGGTTTCTGAATTCCCTCTTGGTTGCACCTTAGAAAATCGGATTTGGCCATGTCTCTCCAGTGTTTTTAAACAGTCCTCTAATAAAATTGTAGATTATAGTCTCTTAGTCCTCAAAAAATTCCCCATCCACCTCCCCTCCCCCCCCTCCCCCTCTCCGTTTTTCTCTGGAATTATTACTTTCTAAAAAGATCCAGTTATTGACTAAATGACTCCCTGGGTTTCATAAACTTGCACATGTTATCTGGTAGTCAGTTGCCCTGCTCTATAGCTATATTTACTGTATATAAATAGGGCGGTTTATATCATATGGAAAGCACTGTTCATTTAACCCTAGAACGCATACCTGGGGCCTCGCAGGCCTGCTAGGTCATTTGTTTTCTATGGTAGATTGAATTGCTTGCGCGTTCTAGGGTTAAATATGAACATCACGCATGTGCAGTAAAGTGCTAGCCTAGCGGTGTTGCTGTTCTGTAAATGGGTGGGCATTATGGACGCATCTGCGTTCCACTTAGGAGTCTCGGCTCTCATAACGTCATAGAGGCGGGCGCTGTGGACGCACTTGCGTTCTACTCATACGTTCCAGCTTGGGAACGTCATTGAGGCGCCGGGAGGTAGATCGTCACTTCCTGAGGGACCTGCGTTCCACTGCTGCGTTCCACCGCATAATATGGAGACGGGGAGCGCATGTGCGGACGTGACATCACACGTCGGCAAAAGAGCGGTGACTATTTAAACATGGTGACTGTGAACAGCGGTGTGCAGCCTGGATGATGCGTGTGGTCACCGTTTGGTAAGTCACCTGCTCTTCATTGTTCCTTTACTGGGAAAGCCTCTTTTAAGGGTTCTTTTTCTATCTATATCCCCCGTTTATTCCCTTCCATTTTGCTTTAATTATAGTAAACCCATGAAAGGTTTCGTAACAGGAACCTGTATCTCCTCATTCAAGCTCCCCTGATGATTATGGGACATATGAAACGCGTCGGGAGAAGGAGAAACTGGGAAAGACAGTGACCCCAATCTAAAGGGATCCCAGATCCAGAGTAAAAGGGACTGTGGAGACGCCTATAATGATGGGAAACTGTCTTTTTGGAAACTGTGGAAACTGAATGCACCAGAACCGGTGAGACTGTTCCAATTTTTTATATATACAATGCTCTGGTGGAGTATGGATATCTTTGAGCATTGTCACTTCTGTTCTGAACCACTGGTGCTTGTTGGTCAGAAATAATATTTGTGATATTTAATCATTTTGTCACGTATTTGTCTGCATTGGTCCCTCACAATTGTTTGAAAGGACTACTGCATAATCGTGTAGACAACACCTCAGTGGGGACATTTACTTACCTTTTCCCAGTGTGTTGTCAAATTATTATTCTGCACCGAATCTGTGGCCTGGTGGTCAGTTTTATATATTTTGTGACAGAGTGCACTGATCCCTCATATAAAGCAGTGGGTACTATAGCACGGCGGTCTCTGTGACAGATATTGGTTTTAACAGAGGCAAGGTGAACCTCTTTTTTAAGAGACTTATTAAAGGTTACGTTTTAGGTATTTTTTGCTGTATACGGTCCTATTTTCAGCATTTCTAGGGTTGGACATAATTTTGCCAAAATGATCTGGGAGAGCAGAGGACAGGGGCTCCTAGGCTGGCTAAAGGATAGACTAGCTATCCCTTATCTCAGAGTTACCTCTGAAGGTGAGGATGTCTGAGCCGTCTTCCTGACCCTGCTCCTGACCAGCCCTGATCTTTTACTCCCTCCCCCCTACCCCTTGGGAGAGTCGGTACAGGAGTGTGATAAAAGCAACAGAGGTAGACAAATAGGGGGAACCAAAACTCTATCTCACAGCATGCTCCCACAAAGGTATAAGACATTAAGAGGTAAGGAGCAAAATAGGAGTAGGGAGAAAACAAGACAATGAGAGCATTTCACAACTGCAAGCATCACACAATATTATTACAAGCAGGACGGGGACTCACCAGCACACAGACCTATGAATAAACTGTACTAAACTAAACTAACAAACTAAACTAGCAATAAACTATAGTCGGCTTGGGAAGACAGATTCTACCATCTTAAAAAGGTGGGGAGCCAATGTGATAGGCTTCCAACAACATGTGATCCCAGAGGTAATCAGCAGGTTAGCAGAGAGTAATTATTGATAGCCTGACCATTAGTGAGTACACAGCTAGTCAACGTCTGAGACTGTCTGTGTAACTCAGAAACACCAGAGAAAC
Organism: Anomaloglossus baeobatrachus; assembly: GCF_048569485.1. NCBI lineage: Eukaryota > Metazoa > Chordata > Amphibia > Anura > Aromobatidae > Anomaloglossus > Anomaloglossus baeobatrachus. Next base: position 60,376,906 of record NC_134364.1, on the reverse strand, counting down.
CATAGTGTGGATAGTGTCAGAATCTGTAGTGTGAACAGCGTCTGCTGCTGCCATGCGAGTTTTGAGAAAATCGTCGAATGACAATTTTTTTATATATATAGACAAGTGTCACAAGAGAACATGTAATAGAGTATACTAAAGCTGCACACATCAGAGCCATTAGGAGTGAAATGCTCGCCGGTGTTGAGGCTGTGAGCAAGAGTGGACCCTCGGGACCACAGAACTTACCCTGATGTGGGAAGGGCTTAACTAAATGCCTACTGGGTATACGCCAGAGCCTCAGATGGTGAGGATGGGCTTGGCTGCTGATATACGCTAGTTGCCACTTCCAGGGCAGTGTCCTGGACTGTGGCAGCTGACCCCCAGAGCAGGGATAGACTCAGATACAGACAGGTACAGTCTCTGGTGCAGGCAGCTGAGGATGGGTATGGGTAATGCGGACAGAACCACTGGTACAGACGAGTATGGAGGGTACGGCAGGAAGAGCACATGTAGCAGGTACAGATATTGGACACAGGATATACAGGACCTGACAGCTAGCTAGTTAGGCAAACACTAAGTAACTAACAATGTTGCTCTGGCATCTCCCCTAGTGGGAGAATGCCTTAAGTACCTAGTGCCTCTCAGCCATAGAGGAAATAGCTGCTGTCTCTGAAAGATCAGGAAACACGCACCCACGTGCACCCTAAGCAAGCTCTGAGGGGACCTGTGGGGTGTGTAAAAAACCTGGGAGCAGGAGGTGAGGACATGGGGACCGCGGCGAGGTGGGGGAGGGATCAGTCCCGCCATGGTAGGGAGTATGTCAGCATTCCTGCAGCATGGGAGAGGCAGGATAGCGCAGGGATGACGATATTATAAGATATGGTACTTAAAGACTTCTATGAGGTTTTATTATACCCCTATATCTTTCTAATTTTATAAGGAGTAGCCAAAATTACCTTAAGTGCATCAGAAGATGAAATGTTACTTGTCAATGTCTCAACACGTGTTAGCTGAATACTATACTACCTCAATACTCTGGCAGCAAGCAGCTGCCTGAGCTGGCATTAATATGTACTCAATACTTACAGATGGCCAAGGCAATCCTTTCTGGTCGAAATATAAGGCAGACAATAAATTTACTCCATTTTTGACCTGTAAACAAAGAATTTTCATGGTTATGATGATTCTTTATTGGTTTGTGGCTGGGAGAGTGTGATAAAGCTGAGAACATGCTACTCCATTTGGCACCACCTTTACAAAGGTTCTTCTTGGATATGATGGTTCTGTATTGCGTTGTAGGCAGAAGAGGAAAACATAAAGATCTGATAACATCTTACTCCATGTTTTGCTGGACCTGTGAAAAATATTCTTGGGTATATAGGTCTTTATTGATTTATAGGGAGAAAAGGACAATATACATCATACTCCAACTCCATTTTTCATCCTCCTCATGAATGATCTTCTAACTTATGATTGTTGTTTTTTGTTTGTAGATATAAGAGGACAATATATAAATCTGAAAAAAATCCTAATTCATTTTTTGCCATATGTATATTTTGTATGTTTCAGGGAAAGAAAAAAGAAGAATATAGAGAGTGAATAAAATATCTTTTTTATTTAATGTTAAAATGATGCCTATTTCGCCTGTTACCGGCTTCTTCTAGGAGCCCCTAGAACAGGGGTCAGGAACCTTTTTGGCTAAGAGAGCCGTAAACGCCACATATTTTGAAATATAATTCCGCGAGAGCCGTACAATATGTTTAAAGGGCCATTGACAGATCAATCGCTCCAATGTTCACTTAGTACAGCAAGGAATGCTCCTCCCTGCTGTATAAAGCCACAACTGGACTGAAATAATGGTAATTAGCAGTAAAAAAATCAAATAAATAACTTACATTGTGAACTTGCGATGCATGACATCAGTCCAGCAGTCTGGCTTCTTCTTTTTCCTGCGCATGACTGGAAGCTGGCATTCTTCCCACCTGATGTTGAGAGAATGCCAGCTTTGAGGCATTCGCAGAAGAAAGAAGCTGGAATATTGGACATGTCACACAACGCATTGTCAGTTATGTCAATTATCTATTTTATTATTTTACAGCGAATTATTGTTTAGGTCCAGCGGTGGCTTAGTGCAGCAGAGAGGAACACTCCTTTGTGTACTAAGTGACCGCTGGAGCAATTGTATCTGTCAGTGGCCCAGACACCCTGCTTCCCATACAGCCTGCACCCCCCATATCACACACACACACACTGCTCCCCATACAGCCTGCACCCCCCATATCCCACACACACACACTGCTTCCCATACAGCCTGCACCCCCCAGATCTCACACACTACACCCCCATATGTCACATACCCTGCTTCCCATACAGCCTGCACCCCCCCATATCACACACACACACTGCTCCCCATACAGCCTGCACCCCCCATATCACACACACACACTGCTCCCCATACAGCCTGCACCCCCCATATCACACACACACACACTGCTCCCCATACAGCCTGCACCCCCCATATCCCACACACTACACCCCCATATGTCGCATACCCTGCTCCCCATACAGCCTGCACCCCCATATCACACACACTACACCCCCATATCTCTCACACCCTGCTTCCCATACGGCCTGCACCCCCCATATCCCCCCCACACACACACACACACACACACACTGCTTCCCATACAGCCTGCACCCCCCATATCCCACACACTACACCCCCATATGTCACATACCCTGCTTCCCATACAGCCTGCACCCCCCATATCACACACAATACACCCCCATATCTCACACACCCTGCTCACATATCTCACCCTGCCTGTACCCCAACTTACCCCTCTCAAACACTCTGCACCCCTTCACATGCTTCTGTCACAGTCTGCGGCCCTCATATGCCCCTCACCCTGCAGCCCCCCTCACCCTCATGTCCCCTCTTTTCTTATTACCAGTCATGTGTCCAAATCTCCTTCAGGATTCAGTTCTCTTGCTTTCTGCCCGGCCTCCTGTGTCTCCTCCCACACAGTCACATGGGCGTGACATCATCGCAGGTCCTGCAGGATGGAGATTCCGTCTGCTGTGCAGGTCAGGACTAGCACTCCTGCAGCTCAGACATGGCTGGTGGCCTCTCCAGGTCAGGGGCCCCTCTACTGACACTGGGCTCCCCTGACTCACAGTTCGGCCACTACACAGCAGCACTACACATAGACGCAGAGCGGCTGCCGGGCCCCTATGTGTACTAGTGCCGCTGTGTAGTGGCCGGCCTGTGAGTCAGGGGAGCCCAGTGTCAGTAGAGGGGCGGCTCACTTCTCGTTCCCCCGCTGATCCGGTCTCCTCGGCGCATCGTCCATTGCTGTCGCTCGCTGATCTCTCAGCAGGCGCGCAGTGATGACGTCACCGCGGTCCTCTGCAGAGCTGTCAGAACGCCGACAGTCACAGCGGGGAGAATGATAAGAGAGAGAGCGCCGCTCACTCTCTCATCATTGCTCTCAATTGTATCGGCACCTGCGATGCCGATGCAATTGAAAGCTCAATCCTCGGCCGGGTGCTGGCGCCGGCCCTGATCCTTCCCATAGACAGGTAGGAGCCCTGTCTGCGAGCCAGATACGGCCATCAAAAGAGCGATATCTGGCTCGCGAGCCATAGGTTCCCGACCCCTGCCCTAGAAGAAGCCAAAAATAATGGCTAACACACGTAGTATTAAAATTAAACAATGCAGAATCATTTTGTTCACACTGTATACCCTTATTTTCCTTACCCTGATTCTGAAGCCCGCTTTACACACTACAATATATCTTACAATGTGTCGGCGGGGTCACGTCGTAAGTGACGCACATCCGGCATCGTAAGGTACATGCGATTGTGAATGAACGGTAAAACGTTGATCGCATGCACGTCGTTCATTCCTCATGAATTGAACGTTAGGTTGTTCATCGTACCCGGGGTAGCACACATCGCAGTGTGTGACACCCCGGGAACAATGAACAGGTCTTACCTGCGTCCTGCGGCTCCCGGACGGTAATGCGGAAGGAAGGAGGTGGGCGGGATGTTTACGTCCCGCTCAGCTCCGCCCCTCCGCTTCTATTGGCCGGCTGCCACGTGACGTCGATGTGACGCCGAACGTCCCTGCCACTCCAGGAAGTGGACGTTCACCGCCCACATCGAGATTGTATGGACGGGTAAGTACGTGTGAAGGGGGTTAATCGTTTGTGCGGCACATTCAACAAAACTGAACGTGCCGCACATACGATGGGGGCGGTTACGATCGCATACGATATCGTATGCAGAATCGTAACATGTGATATACAATTATATACATTTGATTCTAATTAGTGGAATTTCATGCTCTGAATGAATAGGATTTTCTTACTCATGAGAGTTGTTTAGCTAAAAGAGGACAATATACAGAGCTGACAATATCCTACTAGTGATGAGCGAGCATGCTTGTCACTACTCGGTACTCGCACGAGTATCACTGTACTCGGGCTGCTCGGCGGGGACCGAGTAATCTCGCGATACTCGTGCTTTACTCGTGGTCTTCATTTCTGCATGTTGGCGCTCTTTTGAGAGCCAGCCCTCATGCAGGGATTGGCTGGCAGACCACTGCAATGCCACAGCCCTGTTAGTTGTGGAATTGCAGTGATTGGCCGGCCTGCACAGCGTCACCGAGCCTTTATATAGGCCGGCGCGCTGTGCTCTGCTCACAGCTATTCTGACAGTGAGTGTAGGGAGAGTGTCGCTGATTCAGGGAAAGCTTTGCGGCCCTTTATAGTTAGTTCCGGAGCAGGGCTGCAAACAGTGTGACCAGAAGTCCTTCTCAGGACTATTCTAGTTGTATACAGGCAGGCAGGGTATAGCCAGGTCGGAGTACAGTAGCAGAGTCCTTCTCAGGACTATTGTTGCTATATACAGGCAGGGTATAGCCAGGTCGGAATACAGGCTAGTGACCAGAAGAGTCCTTGTCAGGACTATTGTAGCAGTATACAGGCAGGCAGGCAGGCAGGGTAGTGGTGACCGTATACCAGCCTTCATCATATCTGGGGCTGGTGTACACAGTGTAAAACAGTCCAGATAGTGTCAGACTTCTCAGTAATTGTCGCTCCTAAAAACCAGTTAGGTTCTTATTGCGTCCGTGCTTGCATTTAAAAACAGCACGTGTGTGGCAGTCGGTGGCAGCGTACAGGTGCGCGTTTTGCACAAACTATTATATAACGCACAAGTCTAGTGTATAATACACGTCAGTCAGCAGTGTCTGATAGTGTCAGACTTCTCAGTAATTGTCGCTCCTAAAAACCAGTTAGGTTCTTATTGCGTCCGTGCTTGCATTTAAAAACAGCACGTGTGTGGCAGTCGGTGGCAGCGTACAGGTGCGCGTTTTGCACAAACTATTATATAACGCACAAGTCTAGTGTATAATACACGTCAGTCAGCAGTGTCTGATAGTGTCAGACTTCTCAGTAATTGTCGCTCCTAAAAACCAGTTAGGTTCTTATTGCGTCCGTGCTTGCATTTAAAAACAGCACGTGTGTGGCAGTCGGTGGCAGCGTACAGGTGCGCGTTTTGCACAAACTATTATATAACGCACAAGTCTAGTGTATAATACACGTCAGTCAGCAGTGTCTGATAGTGTCAGACTTCTCAGTAATTGTCGCTCCTAAAAACCAGTTAGGTTCTTATTGCGTCCGTGCTTGCATTTAAAAACAGCACGTGTGTGGCAGTCGGTGGCAGCGTACAGGTGCGCGTTTTGCACAAACTATTATATAACGCACAAGTCTAGTGTATAATACACGTCAGTCAGCAGTGTCTGATAGTGTCAGACTTCTCAGTAATTGTCGCTCCTAAAAACCAGTTAGGTTCTTATTGCGTCCGTGCTTGCATTTAAAAACAGCACGTGTGTGGCAGTCGGTGGCAGCGTACAGGTGCGCGTTTTGCACAAACTATTATATAACGCACAAGTCTAGTGTATAATACACGTCAGTCAGCAGTGTCTGATAGTGTCAGACTTCTCAGTAATTGTCGCTCCTAAAAACCAGTTAGGTTCTTATTGCGTCCGTGCTTGCATTTAAAAACAGCACGTGTGTGGCAGTCGGTGGCAGCGTACAGGTGCGCGTTTTGCACAAACTATTATATAACGCACAAGTCTAGTGTATAATACACGTCAGTCAGCAGTGTCTGATAGTGTCAGACTTCTCAGTAATTGTCGCTCCTAAAAACCAGTTAGGTTCTTATTGCGTCCGTGCTTGCATTTAAAAACAGCACGTGTGTGGCAGTCGGTGGCAGCGTACAGGTGCGCGTTTTGCACAAACTATTATATAACGCACAAGTCTAGTGTATAATACACGTCAGTCAGCAGTGTCTGATAGTGTCAGACTTCTCAGTAATTGTCGCTCCTAAAAACCAGTTAGGTTCTTATTGCGTCCGTGCTTGCATTTAAAAACAGCACGTGTGTGGCAGTCGGTGGCAGCGTACAGGTGCGCGTTTTGCACAAACTATTATATAACGCACAAGTCTAGTGTATAATACACGTCAGTCAGCAGTGTCTGATAGTGTCAGACTTCTCAGTAATTGTCGCTCCTAAAAACCAGTTAGGTTCTTATTGCGTCCGTGCTTGCATTTAAAAACAGCACGTGTGTGGCAGTCGGTGGCAGCGTACAGGTGCGCGTTTTGCACAAACTATTATATAACGCACAAGTCTAGTGTATAATACACGTCAGTCAGCAGTGTCTGATAGTGTCAGACTTCTCAGTAATTGTCGCTCCTAAAAACCAGTTAGGTTCTTATTGCGTCCGTGCTTGCATTTAAAAACAGCACGTGTGTGGCAGTCGGTGGCAGCGTACAGGTGCGCGTTTTGCACAAACTATTATATAACGCACAAGTCTAGTGTATAATACACGTCAGTCAGCAGTGTCTGATAGTGTCAGACTTCTCAGTAATTGTCGCTCCTAAAAACCAGTTAGGTTCTTATTGCGTCCGTGCTTGCATTTAAAAACAGCACGTGTGTGGCAGTCGGTGGCAGCGTCAGGCTCCACGTTGTCCCTGGATAGAGACGTGCATGAGGGCCTGTAAACCTGAAGTGCCCATTGGAAGGAAGTGGGTCTATTGTAGTATAGCCCTTAGGCAGGGCAGCCAAAAATTGGGAGGCTCCACGTTGTCCCTGGGTAGAGACGTGCATGAGGGCCTCAAAACATTGTTCCCATTGCAAAGGAGCGGGTCTCCTGTCGTTGTAATGTCCATTCTGCAAAGAATGGGCGAAAAAATTTACCACTGGGGGTATACCTGAAACAAAGGCCTAAGTATTGCAATTTGTAACGGTCATCATCATGGTGGCGCATGAGGAGAAGGAGGAGCAGTCCAGCGATTATCCAAAGTCCAGAAGTGTGTACCCATGGGTGAGTGGAGGTACATGGCAAACTTTAAATTCCGCTCTCATTTGCTGGTGGTGTGGTGAAGTCTGGCCCAATCCAACCCTTGTTCATCTTGATCAGAGTCAGCTTGTCAGCATTTTCAGTTGACAGGCGGGTGCGTTTATCTGTAATGATTCCACCTGCGGCACTAAAAACACGCTCTGACAAAACGCTAGCAGCAGGGCAGGCCAGGACTTCCAAGGCGTAGAGAGCCAATTCATGCCACGTGTCCAGCTTGGATACCCAATAATTGTAAGGCACAGAGGAATGTCGGAGTACAGTTGTTCGATCTGCAAGGTACTCCTTCAGCATCTGGGCAAACTTAGGATTTCTTGTGGCACTACCCCGCACCTCAGGGGCTGTGGTACGTGAGGGGCTGAGAAAACTGTCACACATCTTAAAGACTGTTCCCCTACCTCTGGCGGATTGGACTTGTGCCTCTCTCGGCTGTACGCCTCGGTTGTCCACTGATTCATGACCTATGCCGCTAGCGTTTTGTGAGGGGAATGCTTTGCCTACTTCCGTGACTATGGCCTTCTGGAACTGCTGCATTTTGCCTGACCTCTCCGCCTCGGGAATAAGAGACAAAAAGTTCTCCTTTTAGCGTGGGTCTAACAGTGTTACCAACCAGTAATGATTGTCGGCCAAGATGTTCTTAACGCGAGGGTCACGAGACAGGCAGCTTACCATAAAGTCAGCCATGTGTGCCAGACTCTTAACAGCCATCACTTCAGTATCCTGACCAACACGATGACTGAACATGCTGTCCTCCTCCTCCTCATCATCTACCCTGTCCTCTGGCCAGCCACGCTGAACCGAGGATATGACTGCATGTCATATCCTCAATTTGGCCAGAGAGTTGCTCCATGTCTTCATCCTCCTCCTCGTCATAGTCCTCCACTGCACGTTGTGATGAGACGAGGCTGGGCTGTGTGTTATCATTCATCACCCACACCCACTACTGTTTCTTGCTGAAACTCATCGCGCTCCGCCTGCAATGCATCATGTTTGTTTTCTGAGCAGAGACCATTTTAGAAGGCAGAGAAGCGGTATGGTGACGCTAATAATGTCGTCATCGCCGCTCACCATCTTGTTGTAGTCCTCAAAGTTTTGGCGGATGGTGCATAGGTCGGACATCCATCTCCACTCCTCAGGTGTTATGTGTGGAGTTTGACCCATTTCCCGACGGCTTAGGTGATGCAGGTACTCAACAACTGCCCTCTTCTGCTCACATATCCTGACCAACATGTGCAGAGTTGAATTCCAACGCGTGGGGACATCACACACCAGTCTGTGTGCCGGAAGATGCAAACGGCGTCTTAAGCCGGCAAGGCCGGCTGAAGCAGTAGGTGACTTTCGAAAATGTGCAGACAGGCGGCGAACTTTTACCAGCAGATCAGACAGCTCTGAGTATGACTTTAGAAACCGCTGAACCTCGAGGTTGAGCACATGGGCCACGCATGGAACATGTGTCAGCTGGCCTCGCCTCAAAGCCGCCACCAGGTTCCGGCCATTGTCACACACGACCTTTCCTGGCTTTAGGTTCAGAGTTGTGAGCCAGTGATCTGCCTGCTGTTTCAGAGCTGTCCACACCTCTTCTGCATTGTGGGGTTTGTCACCTATGCAGATTAGCTTCAGCACTGCCTGTTGCCGCTTCGCCGAGGCAGTGCTGCAGTGCTTCTGTGTCGCCCTGGACAAGCCAGGGGCCACAGAGCACAACACTTAAACACCCCACACTCCCTGCAGGCATATCATAGTCAAAACACAAAATCCTTGTTGCCTTCCCCAGGGGCTGTTGTCCACACCAGGGTGTGGAGCCAGGCGGTTGGTCTCCACCCACCGAGGAGGAGGGAAAACACAGGCAGTGAGAGTTAAGCTAAGGAAGTGGAAGGAGGAAAGTAGTAGAGAGGAGAAAAGTGACAGCAAAGAGCCTGAAGTTGGTCCGGGTGTGTGGCCCGGACAGGACAGCAAGGTTGGCAGGATGTGGTGACCGTCTGCAGTGGAGGCCGATTGGAGTCTGCCGTAAGGACCGTGGACGGGTGGTGACCCGGCCGTACCGGACCGGTATACAAAGAGAAGCCAGCACCATTGGCAGAGGACTTTCGGATCCCGGCAAGGCTTGGTGTCGCCGTGAATTTGCCAAATCCGTTATTGAAGGGGACCTCAGGGTTTCCAAACAGCCAAGTCCAGATAGAAGGCAACCGTACAACCGTGAAGGGGAGACACAGCCACCGCCAAGGGCAACCGTCTCCCAGGGCCAGCGCCTGTGGGCAAAAGGGGCTCCTCCGGCCCATATCCAGGTCAGGGAGCGGGTTACCGTTGGGAAACCATCACTACCAACACTTAACTTAGGTGCAGGGAGAGACAGTCATCACTAACCTGCAGGGAGGAACAACCGCAGCCGTCCGAGTGACCCGTCCATCCAGCCACTTGTTTTACCCTGAACTGTGTCATCATCATTGGGCTGAGTGAGTACCTCCGTGCCGTGCGGCACAGCGCTGCCCCTGCGACCATGCACTTCATCAGGCCCCGCAACCCGCCTGTCATCCATCTCTACCCCATCACCAGGCCCCGGGACAACCAACCCCCCTACCCACGGAGGGGAGAAATAACAACAAAGCTGCTCCCTGTCACAGGCTCCCGGGATCCCCGTCCAGAGCAGCGGTGGTGTCCACACAATCACCACAACCGTGGGTGGCGTCACGGACAATATCCCCAAAACCCAAACCACCCCTTTTCACTCACGGGCGAGTAGCGCCGCTCGAGTCCCCGGGATCCGGCCATCGCTCGAGCCAACGAGCAGCAGCAGCCGTAGAGCTGCGTCAGCCGGACCCGAGCAGTGGGAGAGCGCACCGTCCCCTCCTCCGCCAGCGACACTTCCAGCTTGGGACTGGTGTGGAGGGTAAAGTGGATCAGGATGCGCAGGAGGAGGAGGAGGCTGAGGAGCATGACATTCCGGAGCTGTAAAGTGTGTGTGAAACCCTGACTGAGGTAGGGCCTGCAAAACTTGGTGTGTGAAGGACGTGTTCCGTCCCTCGCTCAGACTGGGTCCCAGCTTGCACAATATTAACCCAGTGTGACGTCAACGAGATGTAGCGTCCTTGCCCACATGCACTTGTCCACGTGTCTGTGGTTAGGTGGACTTTGGCTGAAACAGCGTTGTTCAGGGCACGTGTGATGTTTTGTGACACGTGGTTAGTTATGCAATGCGGGGACGGCACACAGGGAGAAATAGTGGCGTCTGTGGACCGAGTAACGTGGGACAGCTGCCACCATCAGTTCGCGGAATGCTTCTGTCTCAACCAGCCTAAAAGGCAACATTTCCAGCGCAAGCAGTCGCGAAATGTTAGCATTTAGAACTGTGGCATGTGGGGTGTTGGCAGTGTATTTGCGCCTGCGCTCAAAGGTTTGCTGAATGGATAACTGAACGTTGCGCTGGGACAAGGACGTGCTTGATGATGGTGTTCTTTCTGCGTAGGCAACTGCAGGTGCAGGAGTGGAGGAGGCTTGTTCGCAGGCAGCATGGACAGGGGATTGGCTCGCATGCACAACCAGCGAAGACGTAGCAGTGACATCAGCAAGCACTGCTCCTCGACTCTGTTGTACTTCCCACAAAGTCGGGTGCTTGGCTGACATGTGCCTGATCATGCTGGTGGTGGTCAGGCTGCTAGTTTTGGTACCCCTGCTGATGCTGGCATGGCAGGTGTTGCAAATGGCTTTTTTAGAATCATCTGGAGCCAACTTAAAAAACTGCCAGTGTCAGAGTTCCGGGTTTTCCAGTTTTCTTTTGAAAGAGCTTGCCCTTTGTTAACATGGAGTTTTCTGTTCTGTTGCCCTACTTCCTGTCCATCTGTTTAAAAGCCGCCCCTAAAGCTTAGTCCAGTGCCTGAGTATACTGCTTCCTGTGTGCTCCTGCCCTGCTGCTTTTGGTTCCTGATTGTTATTCGGATCCTCTTGGAAAACAACCGACACCGACTCTGGACTTCATCTGGTATCATCTAGCTGTACCTGGACTCCGTTTGCCGTCTTTGGTCGGAACTTCTGCCCGGTTCCTTCCGTTTAATACCACTCTGGACTCACATCACGTACAGACATTTTTCGACTTACCTATTGCCCTTTTGTGTCCCGGCTGCTGCGCATTTAGGGCTTCTGGGGTGATTGCCAGACAGTCCCTGTATAGGGGTTTGCTGTTGGTGGTCTCCCTGGGGGAGTCCGGTGCGCGGTCCCGGGAATTCCCTTTCGCTCAGTCCCTGGAAGGTATTTCCTGTATTTATGTTCTACTGTGTTTTTGTTCCGTTTATGTACATATTTGCTGGTTGCATATTATAAATGTCTTGCACCAAGAACTCGTCTCTGGTTGTCATTGCCCTAACGCAATCGAAATCCTCAATACATACAATAGTATTACAGCCAGACTCGGGAAGACCTAACATTTGTACAGGCACCTTGTGTCGTGTTTTTCCGGGGAACAGTTGCCTGACGTCTGCCTGGGGCCACCACTCTGCTTCTTACTGCCTGTTGGGATGCTACGCCTCCCTCCCCCTGTGCACTGCTGTCCTCGCTCTGCATATCCTCCTGCCAGGTTGGGTCAGTTACTGGATCATCCACCACGTCGTCTTCCTCTTCCGCACCCTGCTCCTCCTCCTGACTTCCTGACAATTGTGTCTCATCATCGTCCACCCCTTGTTGAGACACGTTGCCAACTTCGTGAGAACGTGGCTGCTCAAATATTTGTGCATCTGTACATACAATCTCGTCATGGCCCACTTCAACAGGAGCTGGCGAGAGGCCAGAATTTGTGAATGGAAACGTGAACGAACAGCTATTCCGAGTGTCCAAGTGTGGGATCAGTAATGTCCGTGGACGTGTACTCGGCCTGGTGGTAGGAAGGAGGATCAGGTTCTGAAATGTGCGGTGCAGTATCACGGCTACTGACACTTGACCGTGTGGAAGACAGAGTGTTTGTGGTGGTGCCAATCTGACTGGAAGCATTATCCGCTATCCAACTAACAACCTGTTGACACTGGTCTTGGTTCAAGAGCGGTGTACTGCTGCGGTCCCCAAGAATTTGGGACAGGACGTGCGAGCGACTAGATGTGGCCCTTTGTTGTGGCGAAATTAGAGCTTGCACACAACCTCGGTGTCTGCCTGCACCACCATCACGTCCACTTCCTTGTTCGTTGACAACGCCCTTGCGCATTTTGCAATGCTGTGCTGATGTGTATTCACTAGACTTGTGTGTTATATCCAAGTTTTTGCAAAACTCACACAAATGCAGCGGAAAGCTGCCACCAACAGGCACACACGTGCGGTTTTTAAATGCAAGCACGGAGGCACTAAGAACCTAACAGGTCTCTATCCAGGGACAACGTGGAGCCTCTCAATTTTTGGCTGCCCTGCCTAAGGGCTATACTATAATACACCCACTTCCTTCCAATGGGCACTTCAGGTTTACAGGCCTTCATGCACGTCTCTATCCAGGGACAACGTGGAGCCTCCCAATTTTTGGCTGCCCTGCCTAAGGGCTATACTATAATACACCCACTTCCTTCCAATGGGCACTTCAGGTTTACAGGCCTTCATGCACGTCTCTATCCAGGGACAACGTGGAGCCTCCCAATGTTTGGCTTCCCTGCCTAAGGGCTATACTATAATACACCCACTTCCTTCCAATGGGCACTTCAGGTTTACAGGCCTTCATGCACGTCTCTATCCAGGGACAACGTGGAGCCTCCCAATGTTTGGCTTCCCTGCCTAATGGCTATACTATAATACACCCACTTCCTTCCAATGGGCACTTCAGGTTTACAGGCCTTCATGCACGTCTCTATCCAGGGACAACGTGGAGCCTCCCAATTTTTGGCTGCCCTGCCTAAGGGCTATACTATAATACACCCACTTCCTTCCAATGGGCACTTCAGGTTTACAGGCCTTCATGCACGTCTCTATCCAGGGACAACGTGGAGCCTCCCAATGTTTGGCTTCCCTGCCTAAGGGCTATACTATAATACACCCACTTCCTTCCAATGGGCACTTCAGGTTTACAGGCCTTCATGCACGTCTCTATCCAGGGACAACGTGGAGCCTCCCAATGTTTGGCTTCCCTGCCTAATGGCTATACTATAATACACCCACTTCCTTCCAATGGGCACTTCAGGTTTACAGGCCTTCATGCACGTCTCTATCCAGGGACAACGTGGAGCCTCCCAATTTTTGGCTGCCCTGCCTAAGGGCTATACTATAATACACCCACTTCCTTACAATGGGCACTTCAGGTTTACAGGCCCTCATGCACGTCTGTATGCAGGGGCATTGGTGAACCTCACAATTTAGGACTGCCCTGGCAAAGGAAAATACTACAAAGACTCACTTCCTCAAAATGGGCACATTAGACTCAAGAGGCCTTCATGTACGTCTCTTCTCAGGGACATCGGAGTGCCACACAATGTTTTCACGTAAAATCTTTCATGTATTGATCTCAAAAAGTAACATACACCAGCTCTATCTCACTATTGGGTATGTGCCCTTAACATTTCCGCCATGAAAAATCATTTTGGGGTCATTTTGGAAGGTTTTCTGATGAGTCCGTAAAAATGGCGTAAAACGCGGACAAAATTGTTCACAGCTGTGACTTTTGAGTGATAAATGCTTCAAGGGGTCTTCCCCATGCTGTTGCCATGTCATTTGAGCACTCTTCTGAGACTTTTGTGCCATTTTTAGGGTTTCTCCATGCTGCCGGGAGGTCATTTCACAAAAATACTCGGGTCTCCCATAGGATAACATTGGGCTCGTTGCTCGGGCCGAGTACACGAGTATCTTGGGAGGCTCGGCCCGAGCTTCGAGCACCCGAGCTTTTTAGTACTCGCTCATCACTATATCCTACTCTATTTTTCACCCCACCTAAAAAGGATCTTCTTAGCAATGATACATTTTTATTACTACTTAATTGTTACCCTACTTACAAAGGATCTTTTTGATTTTGATATTTTTTTTTATTTAATGGTAGCCAAAAAATGACAATATACTATACAGAGCTGACAAAATCTGGACCCATTTCCCATCCTCTCTACATTAGTTATGAAGTTATCTTTATTGGCTTGTGTTCATCTATTAAGTGTTTAGTGCACAAAAGTGCACACATGTAAAATAAAGACTACTAAGATCTTACTAAATTCTAGCACACCCGGTTCTTGTACAGACTAGAAGTCCCAGATGAGCAGTCCCTAAAGGCCCCTACGCAGACTAAAACAACCCTTAGAGGATGACCAAGATAACCACTGGGACCTTAGCCTCCTATTCAACCATCGAAGGTATCACTGCCACAATTCCTCTGTGCAGAGCATCTTGCACTCTAGCACATGCTCTGCTGTGCTTTCCTGGACTACTGAGCTGGCAGTGGCACGATTCCTCTATGCAGAGCATCCTGCACATTAGGAGATGCTCTGCTGTGTTTTCCTGAGCTACTGAGCTGGCAGGTTGATTGACAGCGCAGGATTCCATGCAGGTTCTGGGAGGTGCTGATTACTCAGGTGTTCCATCTTCTTAGTAATTGCTCTGCTTCTTTACTGAGTATACTCTCCCATAACCTTGCCAGTCATACATTTTGGTTCTGTAGTTGTACTATTGGCCTGTGTTTCTGCATGTGTTCTGAACTTAGTTTCTTGACCCCGGACCATTGATTGACTCCTCTCTGCCTGCTCCCTGTTCCTGTCGTGACCTCCTGGCTTTTGACCTCGGACCGTTACCTGACCACGTCTCAGTTTTCTCCCTGAATCTATTACGTGCCCTCCTGGAATTCTGACCATCGAATTGTAACCTGACTACACTTTTGTGTACTCCCTGTATCCATACATGTCCTCCTGTTACCAGACCCCGGTTTGCCTGTCTACTCTTCCATGTGTATTATCCATAAGTAGTGACTTGCATTAAAATCACGTACTAAAGAATACGGGGCGAAGGTGCAGTGTAACAAAAAAAGTAAAACCAAAATAGTTCACAATCTGCCAGAGAATAGCACTTGGCTAAAAGGCTGTAATTAAAAGCAGGGTCCACATCAGAATATCATCAGCAGGTAAGAAAAGCCAAGGGAAGCTTTAAATAGTTACACCCACCAGGTGATAGGGCGGACTGAATTACATAATGGAAAACACCTGCTGGCAGAAAAGGACCGGACACAAACAAAAGAAGATCAGAACCTGAGCAGAGATGAAACTCAACTGTGGCTCAGTGGAGAGGGAAACAGATCACGGCACAGAGGATCGCCGGATTAAATCCTGAGGAAGCACCTTTTTTGATTACCTTGTTACTCATGTCTTATAGAAGCAGCAGAGAGGAAATAATTACAAAAACTCCCAATTCTAAATTCCTTACCATACTTCAAGATATAGGGAAAGCCTTGCATACCACACGCCTGCCTCCTTCTTACGATAAACGTTGCCAATAATTTCAAGCGCTTTCTCGAAAAGGACTTCAGCAATGAACATGCCATTATAGTGTGTATATAGTAGACCACAAAAAAAGACGGCAACGGCTTGCGATCGTATGTTTGTAAAATAGCAGACTGGCTCGCTGCCTAAATGTATTTGGTCCTCATCCAAATGAACTTCAAACGATAAGCACAAGGCACAAGAGGATTTCGAGAAGTGCTCCAGCAATTACATATAAAGAAGTATTCAGGGATTTCTTGTATATTTTTATTACTTTTCCTCCCCTCTCCGTCCTTCTGTACGAAATTTCTAAGGTTATAAAAGAAATCATAAAAAAGATAAAGGGAAATTACAGACCTATGTTAAAGGGAAGTGCAGCACGAAATGTGTCCTCCTTTAGTTCTAACTAGTTGTGCATGTAAATATTATGGCCGCCATAAATATGATGTATTGACGTTCCTGTGGAGATAGCGCTAACGTGAGAGGAGAGGGAAGGAAATAATCATCATGCGCGGAGCAGGGAGGGATATTTGGTTTATAGAACACGACCGTGTTGTTTAACATATGTTAGCCCCATTTACTGCAGACTTCTAACTTTTATTACCTTTTACTTCCTATCCATATAAACAGCCATAAAAGTAGACATCCCCGTAGAACCATAGACGGCCATGTTTGTCTCCGAAATCCAGCTGTAGTCTACATAAACCAGAGGAATAATGCATATTTCACTGGATTCTTAAAACTGTTTAAATTAGTCATAGGTAATATTTATTAAAACCAATATTTTTTATACTTTTTCTTTATTTTTTTTTAATTTTATTTTAGTTTTTTTATTGATAAAAAAGTTTGGCGAAAGATTTTTCCATAAATGATATCTTTAAAGGTATTATCAAATGGCAAAAACCCTAGGGATCAGCTATAATCTATGATAGAACACAGAACCAAAAGCCCTATTTCAGTAAAGGGAATCTGTCAGCAGGTGCTTTTTTATATGTAATCTGAGAGCAGCAAGATGTAAGGGCTGAGAGCCCTATTCCAGCAATGTGTCATTTTCATACTGTTTTGTCTACTGCAGATCTAGCAGAGCGCAGAATGTTGAGCTTTGTAGAACTCCGCCCACGCCACTGATTGGCAACTTTCTGTGTACACTGTATATTGACAGAAAGCTGCTAACCTGTAGGCTGTGAGTCCTCATGGGCAGGGTTCTCTCTCCTTGTGTACCAGTCTGTGAATTGAAATGTTTACAATTATTGTACTTGTCTGTGATGCTCAACACTATGTGGCGTAGTGTGATGCTAGTCACTAGGTGGCGCTAAATACTACTTGCTTGCAGTGTGAACGGAGAGGTAGTCAAACATGCTGGGATCGGGAACCATGAGGACACAACAGGACACAGGGAGCAGGTAGAGACGATATCAAGATACAGGCCGAGGGTCAGGATTCCAGGAGAGTACATATAGGATACAGGGAGCAGGAAGATCCAAGGTCAGGAGAAGGTCCAAGGTCAGAAGCTAGGAGTAACAACAAAGTCAGGGGGGCAGGCAGACCAGTCCAAGGTTGAGAAGCCAAGATCGGATAACTGTACAGAATCGGGAACACTTACTGTGGAACCAGAAAATATGACTGGCGACGTTACGGGTGAGCATGCTCCCTAATGAAGCGGAGCAATCACTCGGAATGAGGAGCATCTGAGAAAGCCCCTCCCAGCACCAGCTAGGATCCAGTGCTGAAAAACAACCCATCCACAGGAGCTCAAGACAAACAGCAGTGCATCTAAACCTGCAAAACACTCTGTGCGATGGAACAGGCATGTACTGGCACTGCAGGATCATTGCAGAACATAACAGAGCACAAGATGATTCGCACATCGGAACCGTGACATTGTCTATGTAAGCCCCTTTTTCACATGTAAAGTGCCATGGAATAAATGGCATTATAATAATAAATAATAATCAGTGGAGGAGGAGGCATGAGATATCTAGACCTGTATAGATCATTTTTCGGTGATAAAACACTCATTTTATTGAAACAGAATCACACAGCCTAGTAAGTGACACATTGTTAGAATCCGGGTCTATCACTGTATATTATGCTCCTCTCAGATTGCATAGCAAAAATCTGCTGGCAGATTCCCTTTAAGAATAGCATTTTTTCACATCAGTCATAAAATGTAACCATTATCGTAATTTTTGGGAAAGTCTATATTCACTGAAAACAGCTTTTTCCCCATGAATTGAGAACTTTAAGAATGATCAGTCCTTGAGGGAAAAGAAGCAGATTTATCTGATAACATATATTACAAATCTTCTTATTTTCATGTGTACTATTGATAAAATAAAAATGAAGAAGACGGTCACTGTTTAATGAACAGGGATGCGGGACGTGCCAAATTTGTTAAGATGCTACTTCTTAGCTACCAACCGTCCTAGATTCAGCAGGACTATCCTGATATGAGTGCTCATTCTTGCGGTCCTGGCAGTCATGGCTTTCATCCTGACTTCCTCTCACCTCTCCGGCTTCGAAGATTCTCCTACTCTGTACGGGCCGGCACCTCTATGAATGAGCCTCTTCTTCTGTGTCCCTTGGACTCAAACTCATGTATTATTTGTCCATGGGCAACAGCTCCACGAATGAGCCACAGCTCACATTTAGAGAGATAGGAGAATTTGGCATACTTGACCTGTATTGCAGGCAGGGAACCCAGAAACAGATTATAGTGGTACATAGAGATACATCTATACTGTACATAGCAGTGAATCTCTTTGTCCCTGCATTCTAGAGATGATGAAAAAGTCAATTATTTTCATCTTTTTTTGTTCCTATACGACTACAATAAAATAATGAGATACAATTTGCATTTTTTTCCCCACCCCACTCCCTGGGACTCAAAGCAACAACCTTCAAACATTGCAGACAGCAGCTAAACTCTTGAGCCACAGACTCTGGTAATGGCAGAGGGAGAGTTTTGTAGTCTTGAAGCTGCATTGCAGGCTCTGACTCCACAAACAGATTATATTGGTACATACAGATACATCTGTACATACCACTGTATTTCTATGTCCCTGTATTCTAAAAGGAGAATAAAAGAGAGATTTTATTTTCCTATAAAATTGCTGAAAAAAATAAAACTAATTACAATAATGTCATCTTTAAAAAAATAAATATTACAAATTAGTAAATAAAATGGGTATATTTGGTGTCCTTGTAATCGTAACGACCCAAACAACACAGCAATCAGATTACTTATGGTGATCGGTAAATGGGGTAAAAACATGGCGTGATTGATTATTTTTCTCTATTGAATCTATTAAAAAAGTATTAAAAATGTAAAGCTAAGGCCGTGTTCACATGTAGTGTAAACGTTGATTTTTTTTCTGCTGCTTTTTTGTACAGATATTCTGCTGCGCTTAACTGTTTTGTTGGTTTTTTTGCATCAGCCAAGAGTCCGGTGTTATGTCACTTTGTCACCAAACCACATTTACTGCAATGGGTCGGAATTATCCAGTGCAAATCACACAAGGGGAGGAGAGGGTGGTCTCTGTGACCCAACTTCTATCAGTCTTTTTTCTTACCGCTAGTGGTTGACAATCACATCTCACAACCTCAGTTGGCGTTTCATGTTCCTTTGGTCACAGTCCAATTTCCTCGTCATGAAACATGCGGCGGATTAAACTTCTATCTGCCGATTTCACAAACACCTACATCACTGACATTTTCTACTAAGGACTTACAGATTTTGCGTCTGCTAGCGATGGCCGGCTGCCATTTTTCCCAGACACAAAATGCTCGACACTTCAAGCCTTTATTTTTTTGTGTTTATTCCAATGAAAACCATCAGACCAAAAAAGTCAAAATAACAAAGAAGGTTAGGTGAAATCTTGAAAAAATTCCTTAAAGGGAATGTATGACTTATTTTTCTAATTAAACCAGATTATGATAATATATATATGTTCCAGTTCTAACAACATTCAAAGATTAACTTTACATGAAAAATGTGAGGATGGAAGGCACTCACCAATTTTTTCTTGCAGAAAAATTCAGATTTATTCTTTTTTATAGAAGGAAAAACATCCTAGGAAGGAGGGGGAGAGGGAGACACCTGTGTGCTCCGTGTCTCCCTCTCCCCCTCCTTCCTAGGATATTTTTCCTTTTATAAAAAAAAAATGAATCTGAATTTTTCTGCAAGAAAAAACTGGTGAGTGCCTTCCATCCTCACATTTTTCATGTCAATTGTTATATGATTATTCATTGAAGTTGCACCGCCAGTTGCAGACTCATGCCCAGGAGTTAAAAGTCTGTTCACCGAGGCAGGTGAATGAGGTGCAGTGATTACTAACTGGAAGTCAGTGCTTGGCTTTCCTTCTACTTTGGTTGAAAGATTTACTTTACAGCAGGTACATTCATAAAGGGGCGGCGTTGGACGGTAGTTGCGGGCGAGGGTTTCCCTCCGGTAGGCACCCCGATCCCACTTCACAGGAAAAGTGTTGTGAATTAAGAAATAACGTCTGGAACACCATTCTAAGTCTGAACTGGGTGCAAAAACCCTAAAAAACGTCACTATATGGAGAAAAGGGCTGCACACTAGCGACAGTGCAAGGGAAATAAATGTAAAGCAGAAACTGCTGTGTGAATACTGGCATGAAAAATACAATAGTTATATGTAAAAATGAAAATATGACAATGAAATCTGCATAACTGCTATGAACTTAAGAATAAAGAGAAATGTAGCTATTGTATTGATCAATACAACAGAGCCCCAACACCTCGTCACGGTATTCTCTTACATTGGGGTCCCTAGCTAATGTGTGTCCTCTCTTGCAGTTAAAAACTGAGGTCCAGGCTATATATGTATAATGTATTGATCAATTCAATAGCTACATTTCTCTTTATTCTTAAGTTCATAGCAGTTATTCAGATTCCATTGTCATATTTTCATTCTCACATGTAGCTATTGTATTTTTCATGCCAGTATTCATACAGCAGTTTCTGCTTTACATTTATTCCCCTTACACTGTCACTGGTGTGCAGCCCTTTTTTTGTGGTCCTGGCTGGGTGTTTGGATAGGTACCTTCAGGAGGCCACATGATGCTGCTATTTTGGGCAGGCCAGGATCAGATCATGGAGGCACCGGAGACGGAAGCAGATAGTCCTTTTTAAACAACCATTCTTAACAGTCTAAGGTTGATAATTATACACAACACATAGTGGGTACACTTCTTATCAGACTTTCTTTAGCACAAAGCACCAACAGACACACTTCCTTCAAGCTCACCTCTGCTGGTATTATCATGGATGTCCTCAGACCTTCTACGACCACCCAGCTTAGCATAACAGAATGGCCCGTGAAAGTCTTTCTTGTCCACTCACGGTTCTGCTCCTCCCAGCAACAGGCAGTAACAACGCTCTTAGTTCTGCCGCACATGACTGTGTACTCATTTCACGTCCAACACCGTTTTGACCCATTACCGCTCAGCCGTAAGATACTCCAGGTCTCCTACTACCTACTCTAGACCCTACCCACAAGGGTCAAATTAGGCTTCTTCACCAGTCTTAGGTTTAGTTACTGATCTCCATTCTAGGTTACAACGCCCTCGATGTGTCTGTTCGTTCCCTCACGCTACTCCTGTTCAGTCTCAATGTTGCAGCCTCCATAAGTCACCCACCAAAACATGACTCAACAGACTGTTCCGTCCTACTCACTAGCCATGTCCTATTTTTTTTTTATATTTTATCATTTTTTTAAGCATATTTGTTAGGTCCAGAAATATTTGGACAGTGACACAATTTTTGCGAGTTGGGCTCTGCATGCCACCACATTGGATTTGAAATGAAATCTCTACAACAGAATTCAAGTGCAGATTGTAACGTTTAATTTGAAGGTTTGAACAAAAATATCTGATAGAAATTGTAGGAATTGGACACATTTCTTTACAAACACTCCACATTTTAGGTGGTCAAAAGTAATTGGACAAATAAACCAAACCCAAACAAAATATTTTTATTTTCAATATTTTGTTGCGAATCCTTTGGAGGCAATCACTGCCTTAAGTCTGGAACCCATGGACATCACCAAACGCTGGGTTTCCTCCTTCTTAATGCTTTGCCAGGCCTTTACAGCCGCAGCCTTCAGGTCTTGCTTGTTTGTGGGTCTTTCCGTCTTAAGTCTGGATTTGAGCAAGTGAAATGCATGATCAATTGGGTTAAGATCTGGTGATTGACTTGGCCATTGCAGAATGTTCCACTTTTTTGCACTCATGAACTCCTGGGTAGCTTTGGCTGTATGCTTGGGGTCATTGTCCATCTGTACTATGAAGCGCCATCCGATCAACTTTGCGGCATTTGGCTGAATCTGGGCTGAAAGTATATCCCGGTACACTTCAGAATTCATCCGGCTACTCTTGTCTGCTGTTATGTCATCAATAAACACAAGTGACCCAGTGCCATTGAAAGCCATGCATGCCCATGCCATCACGTTGCCTCCACCATGTTTTACAGAGGATGTGGTGTGCCTTGGATCATGTGCCGTTTCCTTTCTTCTCCAAACTTTTTTCTTCACATCATTCTGGTACAGGTTGATCTTTGTCTCATCTGTCCATAGAATACTTTTCCAGAACTGAGCTGGCTTCATGAGGTGTTTTTCAGCAAATTTAACTCTGGCCTGTCTATTTTTGGAATTGATGAATGGTTTGCATCTAGATGTGAACCCTTTGTATTTACTTTCATGGAGTCTTCTCTTTACTGTTGACTTAGAGACAGATACACCTACTTCACTGAGAGTGTTCTGGACTTCAGTTGATGTTGTGAACGGGTTCTCCTTCACCAAAGAAAGTATGCGGCTATCATCCACCACTGTTGTCATCCGTGGACGCCCAGGCCTTTTTGAGCTCCCAAGCTCACCAGTCAATTCCTTTTTTCTCAGAATGTACCCGACTGTTGATTTTGCTACTCCAAGCATGTCTGCTATCTCTCTGATGGATTTTTTCTTTTTTTTCAGCCTCAGGATGTTCTGCTTTACCTCAATTGAGAGTTCCTTAGACCGCATGTTGTCTGGTCACAGCAACAGCTTCCAAATGCAAAACCACACACCTGTAATCAACCCCAGACCTTTTAACTACTTCATTGATTACAGGTTAACGAGGGAGACGCCTTCAGAGTTAATTGCAGCCCTTAGAGTCCCTTGTCCAATTACTTTTGGTCCCTTGAAAAAGAGGAGGCTATGCATTACAGAGCTATGATTCCTAAACCCTTTCTCCGATTTGGATGTGAAAACTCTCATATTGCAGCTGGGAGTGTGCACTTTCAGCCCATATTATATATATAATTCTATTTCTGAACATGTTTTTGTAAACAGCTAAAATAACAAAACTTGTGTCACTGTCCAAATATTTCTGGACCTAACTGTATATATTTTTACTTGTATCTGTATTTTTAATACCATTTTATTGCAGAATATAATAAAAAAAAATCACAGTCCCTTATGAACAGGGCCGGCGTCAGCACGCGGCATACCTGGGCAAATGCCGGGGCCCTGGAGAGCCGGGGGGCCCACTCGGCCTCGTCAGTTCTGGTGCCCCTTGGCCGGGGCCCCCTCGCCTTAGTTCTGCTGCCCCCGGGCCGAGTTCCGGGGGTCCGCAGTCCTCGCCAGGAATCTGCAGCGCCGTCCCTTTAAGGCGCGCAGACTTCCTGGTTTGAACTTCATCTGTGGGCGAAGCTACCGACCGGCCTGCTTAGTCCCACAGATGAAGGAGTTGCAGTGCCAGCCAGCGACCCCCAGCACAGCTCTTCTCTCCGGCGCTGTGTGGGCCCCCTCTCCACTGTGACCTGAGCGGTATGTGCCCTCCCCGCCCCCCGATTTATGTGCCCTGGTGAGCTGTATGGGCTTCTCCCCCCTTAGGTGTATGCCCTGCCCCCCCCGGTGCTGTATGTGCTGGCCCCTGGAGCTGTGTGTGGGCCCCCCAGAGCCGCGTGTGTGGGCCCCTCAGAGCCACGTGTGTGTCTGTATGTAGCAGAGCTATGTGTGTATGTATGTAGCAGAGCTATGTGTATGTATGTAGCAGATTCATGTATGTATGTAGCAGAGCTATGTGTGTATGTATGTAGCAGAGCTATGTATGTAACAGAGCTATGTGTGCATGTATGTAGCAGAGCTATGCGTGTATGTATGTAGCAGAGCTATGTGTATGTATGTAGCAGATTCATGTATGTATGTAGCAGAGCTATGTGTGTATGTATGTAGCAGAGCTATGTATGTAGCAGAGCTATGTGTATGTATGTAGCAGAGCTATGTATGTAGCAGAGCTATGTGTATGTATGTAGCAGATTTATGTATGTAGCAGAGCTATGTGTGTAGCAGAGCTATGTGTGTATGTATGCAGCAGAGCTATGTATGTAACAGAGCTATGTGTATGTATGTAGCAGAGCTATGCATGTATGTAGCAGAGCTATGCGTGTATGTAGCAGAGCTATGTGTGTATGTAGCAGAGCTATGTGTGTATGTATGTAGCAGAGCTATGTGTATGTATGTAGCAGATTTATGTATGTATGTAGCAGAGCTATGTGTGTATGTATGTAGCAGAGCTATGTATGTAGCAGAGCTATGTATGTAGCAGAGCTATGTGTGTATGTATGCAGCAGAGCTATGTGTGTATGTATGTAGCAGAGCTATGCGTGTATGTAGCAGAGCTATGTGTGTATGTATGCAGCAGAGCTGTGTATGTATGTAGCAGAGCTATGTGTGTATGTATGTAGCAGAGCTATGTGTGTATGTATGTAGCAGAGCTTTGTGTGTATGTATGCAGCAGAGCTATGTGTGTATGTATGTAGCAGAGCTATGTGTGTATGTATGTAGCAGAGCTATGTGTGTATGTATGCAGCAGAGCTATGTGTGTATGTATGCAGCAGAGCTATGTGTGTATGTATGCAGCAGAGCTATGTGTGTCTGTATGCATGTATGATGTGTATCTATGTATGTCAGCGTATATGACTGTATAGATGTGTCAGTTCTATATGTATTTTTGTGAGTTTGTCTTTAAATATGTATATGTATGTGTACGTATGTGTGTGTCTGCGTGTGGATGGGGCCCACTGGGACTCTTCCGCCCGGGGCCCACAAAAACCTGGAGCCGGCCCTGCCTATGAAGACGTTACATTTTTGCTGCAATTTTTTGCAGCGTTTTTTTTCATCAGTTTTATGCAACTAGTACCAGCAAGACTAGATTCCAGAAATCTCATGCACACAATTGTTTTTTTTACTGACTGAAAAGGAAAACTGCTACATTTTTGAAAGAAGCATTATTCCAATTCTTTCAGAGGTTTTGCAGTGTTTTTTCACCATTGAAAGTAAAGAGAAAGTGCAAAAAAAACCTGCAAAAAAGGAACAGCTGCATTTTTGCTGCTTTTCTGGTGAATAAATCTAACCATATTTCATCATGTACTGTAGTCACATTACACCAAAAATGCAGCCAAAAAATGTAGGAAATTATACTTTTTGGAAGCAACTTTTTTTACTGCCAAGAAAGCAAGCTTTGGCTGCAGAAAAAACGCTGCAAAAAACACAACGTGTGAATAGCCAAAGGCTGCTTTTCATAAAAGTACTGTAAGAACAGGCACAAGGGTCTTCAATAGACCCATGTCTGTCATGTCACTCAATGATTACTCACTAAATCAGCTCACAATCTCTGACACCTAGGATTTCACTGTTTTGAGCGCCCTCGCAGGCTGCCGGCAGTGTTTTCTCTGGCTGGTCTCCCCGAGATCAGTGATTGTTTTGTCTTGCTAATCTCTGACAGCGGCACTTAACAGGTTAACAGAAGAGAGCCAAATTCACCGCTACTCAAATTGAGAGGCAGATCAAGGTTGAATAACACAGCCAGTGTCTGCCGGTAATAATGCAGGCTCAGATTTTGAGCCCGCTTCAAAGCAAAAGACCCAATATATGACATACAGTACATACTTCATAAATTGTGAAGGAGTTTTAATATTTCCTGACAATACACCGACAATTAGGGATGTTTGGGTTCAGCGGGTTTGACTGGACTTTAGTTCAAAATTTGGTTCGGGACCTGGACTTGACCCAAACTTGACCCCAAACCCCATATAAATCAATGGGGACCTGAACTTTGGTACAGTAAAATGGTTGTAAAATGGTCATAGTAAGGGCTGGGGGCTGCAAAAGGAAGCAAAAATGGCGGTAAGGGCAGAACAATGGCACTGTAAACAAATGTGGAGAGGGAATAATTAATTAAAAATTACGTGGGGTTCCTTCCAATTTCTGATAAGCAGCGCAAGTAAAACAGATAGCTGTGGGCTGCAGCCCTCAGCTGTCTGTTTTATCTTGGCTGATTATCAAAAATAATAATCGGACCCTACAGTTTTTTTTTTAATTATTTATAATTTTACGAAATAGCATGGGGCCCCCCTTATGTTTTAAATAGCCAATTTCATCTGTGGGCTGGAATTATTAGATTAATGGGGCCCATGGTTATTTGGCCCCTCTCAATCTAAAAATAGCAGCCCGCAACCGCCCCAGAAGTGTGAAATCCATTAGATGCACCAATTCTGGTGTTTTGCTTTGCTTTTTACAATTGCCCTGGTCAAGTGGCAATTAGGGTAATACTTTTGGGGTTGATGTCAGCTGTGAACCAGGCTGCTAGGGCACTCTGCACCAGGTTGTTATGGCACTCTGAACCAGGTTGTTAGGGCACTCTGAACCAGGCTGTTAGGGCACAATACACCAGGCTGAGAATGAAATGGTGGTGCAACCTGTGATCTGGCCTTTATACAGGCTAGGTCATGTGGCATGGCTGTGATGGGTACAGAAGTGTCTACAGCCCAAAAGCCTGTTGATTCGCTAACACAGACTTCCATGAGAAGTTCGTGTTCGGAGTTCGGCACTAGATACTAAGTGTCTGGTACAAACCACGAACTTTACCGTTCAGATTCGCGCAGCTCTACCGCCACAATTTATTATTTTTAATACCTGACTTTTTTCAACCATAGAAGAAATGTATATTTAATATGACTCATTAAATCATCCAAGGCCAAAGTCTACATTTGCTTTATGGTTAACAATAGATTCTTCTAATTTGTCAGAACCCACAAACCTTAATGAGGATGTATGAATTTAGAAAAAACATGGCTATATTTTCCGAAACAGCCCCATTCTTGCCGATATATTGTGTTTGGTTTTCCAGTTCACTTTCATTCTAGAGAGTAGAACAAAGAAGAAAAAAAAGGAGCCATGTTTCTCCAAGCTCAAAAAACCCTTTTAAGACAAGCCAATGTGTTCCTGATCCCTTAGAAGGCGCATTAGGAAGTCTTCTCTCTGCTCAGACGACTTATTGTGCCGTACAAGCTGCACATTTGTTCTGATGATTATACACACTTTTTGGCGGGTGAGATAAATTCATAAAGTCTTTTATAATAGTGGCGGCTTAATCTCCTCGGAGCTGATGGGAGTCGTAATGCCGCTCTCTTTGGTGGATCTTTGGTATTTGAGGCACTGAAGCATTAACGTCTATTTGAGTCGATACACTGTATGGAATACATCAATGGCTTATTATCATTATGCTACTGAAACATGGCGTTATATATGGAGCTGGCTGAGGAATGATCCCCGGGGAGATAATGAGGAAGGAGCAAAGAACGGCCAAATAATTGAAACTTTTGAGATTTGGGAGTGAAGCTTTTACTATAGCGCCACCTGCAGGGCTATTTGTATCATTCTGCGTCATCTGCATATTTTTTCCAAAATAGAAAGATGCATACAAATGTGATTGAAGATGTCCATCTGCATAAGGATCGCGGACCAATACGCTGCATGAAAACTGACACAGAGTTCCAAAATCCCAGATGTAAGGGGTCATTTATCAACTCTTGTGTACCAGTTTTATGGCCTGAAAAAGTTACCAGATTTGGAGCAAATGGTAATTGTGGAAAAATTGGTTGACTTTTTGCCTTTTAGCGCTGACCCCAAAAATGAAGGAGGCTTGAAAAGGGCAAATTTAATGTATCCTGGAGCTTACAGCATAAATTTTTGAAAAAATAAAAAACCATAAGTTTGTATCATGTGTCTTATATAAAGAGACAGACAAGGGAATAGACAGAATGGGAAAGAGACAGATAGAGAGAGACAAGGAAAGAGACAGACAGGTAAAGAGACAGATAGAGACAGACAGGTAAAGAGACAGATAGAGACAGACAGGTAAAGAGACAGATAGAGACAGACAGGGAAAGAGACAGATAGAGACAGACAGGGAAAGAGACAGACACAGAAAGAGACAGACAGGGAAAGAGAAAGAATGGGAAAGAGATAGGGAAAGATAAAAAAAAAAGGCGGATCCCAGCACAAAGAACGTCCATAGAAACTTGAAATACAGTTAAAATTTCATTTTAAAGAGACAGACAGGGAAAGAGACGGACATGGACAGATACAGACAGAAACAAGCAAAGACAGACAAAAAGACAGACAGGGAAACAGACAGGCAGGGAAAGAGACAGGGAAATAGACAGACAGAGACAGACAGGGAAAGATACAGACAGAGACAGGCAGAGACAGACAGACACAGATAGACAAAGAATATATATGAAGTGAAAGCTGCACACCAAATTCAGAAAATATGAACACGCATAACTGCTTTATAATACATAAGGAATTAAAAATACAATTAGTCATATGAAAAATTGAAAAAATGGAAATGTGACATTTCATAACTGCTGAGGATTATTTGAAAAAAGAGATATTTAGCTAATGTATTGATCAATTCATTACTGCCCCATGCCACTTCACCGTAATCTCTTATTTATGGGGTTAGAGACCCCCTTTAGTTCCCCCTTTAGCCATGTTTATTCAGTTTCCTATATAGCCAGGTCCCTTGCTTCCCATACACAAGCAGGTTTCACCCGCACATAGAGGTAACATTTGGTTGGGGACCCCATAAAGAAGAGATTACCGTGAAGTGGTGATGGGGCAGTAATGAATTGATCGATATATTAGCTAAATATCTCTTTTTTCAAATAATCCTCAGCAGTTATGCAATGTCACAATTCAATTTTTTCAATTTTTCATATGGCTAATTGTATTTTTTATTCCTTATGTATTATAAAGCATTTATGCTTGTTCATATTTCTTAATTTGGTGTGCAGCTTTCACTTCATATAGATTGTGTATATTTTAGCTAGCACCCTGTTCACATTTACAATGGTGTTCCAGCAGTCTTTTTGATTGTTTGACAGATGGAGAAAGAGACAGACATTGAAAGAGACAAACAGAGAAAGAGACAGACAGGAAAAGAGATAGAGACACAGACAGACAGGGAAAGAGAGAGACAGACAGAGAAAGAGACAGACAGAGACAGACAGGGAAAGAGACAGAGACAGACAGGGAAAGAGACAGAGAGGGAGAGAGACAATCAGACAGAAAGGGAAAGAGAAAGAATGGGAATGAGACAGACAGGGAGAGACAAGGAAAGAGACAGACAGGGAAAGAAGCTTAGCTTTCAGCAACCAAGCATCTGATCTTTGTACAGCAGGTATGCCTGGATTCAGCATCTTACTACCTGTATGGCACTGCGGCCTTTACCTCATATAGCAAAATCCTGCTGGTTGGTTCTCTTTAATGGGTCTCAGAAAATGGTGATACAAACTAAAATCTTTTTTTTTTTTAGAAAGTTTGCATTTTTTCACCACTTAATTAAACAAAATCTATATGAATTTGATATTGTCATACTCGCACTGACCTTTCGGATAATTTTGCCAAGTTTCTTTTTTCGCATAATGATTGTCGAAAAAACAAAACCCAAAAAACCAATGTTGGAATTGCATTTTTTTTCCCCACCATTTCACCCCAGATGGATTTTTTCCCCATATTCCAGTACATTATATGGTAATATGAATGATGTTGTTCAAAGCTACGACTTGTCCCATGAAAAAAAGCCCTTATACATCTATGTAAGAATAAAAAAGGTACTCATAGAAGAAAGGTATGAAAAAATGAAAGTGCAAAAAATAAAAAAAAAATTAAAGGGGTTTTCCACTACTTGGACAACCTCTTAGCAGTTGCTTTATTTCCCTATGTAGACGTCTACACATCCAGCATGTTTTCAGTGGTGTTAGGGTTTGTACTCCTGGGGCTCACTTGACAAAGTTATGTCACTGAGCCCTGCAGCCAATCAGCAGCCTTTTCACTCACTTTTTACCACAAAAACTGACATCTGGAAGAGGTGGGAGAACAGCAGTTCTGACTTCCTCTGGATATCCGTTTTGTCCAAAGGAGGTGAGAGTGAAGTGGCCATGAATGGCTGCAGGGCTCACATGACATAATGTCACTTGAGCCCCGGTAGTCCTGTAGGCAATGTCATAGGAACGGCACCAGAGGTGAGTATAGGCAGATTT
This sequence comes from Anomaloglossus baeobatrachus, assembly GCF_048569485.1. NCBI lineage: Eukaryota > Metazoa > Chordata > Amphibia > Anura > Aromobatidae > Anomaloglossus > Anomaloglossus baeobatrachus. Next base: position 60,346,701 of record NC_134364.1, on the reverse strand, counting down.
ATTTTTCATTGGGGAATATAGTAATTGAGAAGAAGTTGTTTGCATAGTAGATTACCCTTTTAAAGAGTATGCAGCTGGCTCCCACCAGAGGTGGATTTTGGAAGGTCACATTTTATTTTTCTCTCTATATGTGTCAAGCTACCGCTAGGAGGCGCTGGATCTCAGGAACAAAGAGAACTTCTGAGTGCAGTAAGACTGAAGCCCACTAGAGGTCGCTAACACAAAAGCAGGGATAGTCGATCAGTCAGGGTCAATGCCAGGATGTCATGTCTGTACTGAGAGAAAACAAGGCAAAGTCAAAGAATAGAGCCGAGGTCGGATACCGAGAGAGCAAGTGGAGGGAGTGGAGGACACGTAACAAAACTAGAGTCCGGATGACAGGGAGGAACAGAGGGCAGGAGGGACGGAGGTCAGGACGGGCAGGAGGGATGGAGGTCAGGACGGGCAGGAGGGATGGAGGTCATGTCAGGTCATGGGGACAGAGGTCAGGTCAGATCGGGCAAGAGGGACGGAGGTAAGGATGAACAGTTATCGGGTAGCAGGACAAGAAACAGAGAACTTCTCTCAGGAACAGTGCAAGAAGCAAAGCCGGAAATATTACTGGCGGTGTCCCGTAGGTAGCAAGACCAAGATATTCCGGTGTGACCCCCAGAACGAGGCCAGAATAAACAGGCCCCTTCCAAGGGACCTAATCCCCGGAAGCAGGATGCATGAACCGGCTCAAGGACGGCAGAAACATGTACGAATCATCACAATATGTTTATGCAGGTTTTCAGAAAACCCCTATAATGATAAAGCAATAAATGATTAAGGGGAGACTTTTAGATCTATTTCGACCAAAAAGAGTAGACATTGACTTTTAGCTTTTCTTAGTAGAAAATTTACCATCTGTCCCGTCTCGAATGGCAATTATTCGCAGAGCAGGGGTCCTGCTGGAAGTTTTTTTTTGCTATTTCAGAGAACAGAACAGGTTATTTTCTGGAGCAAGAGACGATAGCAGTTTTCTGTGCAGAAGAAAGCGCCAGGTCCGGTATCCGTTCGCTGCTTCCCGTCGGTCACCTAATTGCCGTTTCTGTAAATCTTCTATCAGATGTTATTTCAATCAGTCTCCTGAAGGCTTTTCCTACCTCGAGGTTCTCTCCAGTCTCTCTCTTTCTTCACAATGAATTTAAGCTTTTTCTATATTCCCAGCATTGTGTGGTCTCAGAGGGATCAGTCATGGGGCAAGTGATGCAGCAAGACCCCTCTTTGATTGTAGATGACCTGCTCGATGTCAGATTAGGTAGATATCTCCACCACTGTGAACCTAAACCATACAATGTAGCGGATGAATAACTCTTTCCAGTCATGGTGTCTGACTCACCTAATCTTTATCAAATTCCCAAACTGAGATCGTTCATGTGTTATCTGTTACATGAAACGCTGCATAAATTTCCGGGGCTGAGATTTTATTTATCTGGCAGATGGAAACTGGGAAGACATTGCTTCTTGGTTAAGCTATTTCCCAGTTGTACTCATTTTGGTTCAATATTTTCTGTGAGTTAGGTTGTGAATATATATATACGAATGATAATGAAAAAAACAAACAAAAAAAAAATCTGAAATATCAAAAATAATCAAAAATAACTCCCATCATGCACTACTGTGTTAGTATTCAACAGGGAGAAGAAAATAAGTCGCCATCTCTATCAGTGGCTTATGGCCTGTTGTGAAAAAAATTATTAGGCATACTTTCAGTTAACATGCACAACCTTTTTACCCTATCTGCCACTGGGAAGAATTTGGACACCCCAATCCACATTAGTTTCCTTACCACTCCAAAATTATTGGATTCAATAAAGGGTGCATATAGAAATCTGAGTGCAGGATAGCAACGGACTATCCTACTGTCCCTTACACTAGAAGACCCTAGGCTATTCCTGTCCTCAGGGTTACCCCTAATGGTGGAGATGCCGGAGTCCTGTGCCTGACTATTCTCCTTACCAGATATAATCTGTTTCCTCTCCAGGGAACATCGGTAAAGACAGGATAGAGGGAAGGGTTAACCCGCGCTGCCTAGGAGATGGACAGGAAAAACTCTGGAGGATAATTCTTCATGATTTTAATTTTCAACGCGTTTCAGAGTCTAACTGATTCCTTCATCAGTAATCAAAACCACTGATGTACCCTTTCCTCTATCCTGTTTTTACCGATGTATCCGCTGGGTCTGCGGCAGCGAATGTGGTGATATACTTTACTTGATTGGTAGTTGTGACCCTCGCAACCCACCGAGATGAGTGTTTCCGAGCTTTTTATTCTGGTTCCACTAGGATAAGATACCATCTGCGCCTTTGTCTCTTTCTTCCAGATATTACTTTTACCCCTCCAGGGAAGGAAGGGGCAGGAGTGTGATGGCAATACAGATTAAGACAGACAGGGGAAAATCAAAACTCAAACACACTGCAAACTCACAGGTATAAACATTAAAAGAGTAAGGAGAAAAGCAAAATCAGGAAGGTAGCAACAAAAAGACAACAAGGGTTAGCACCACAACAGCTCACTGCAATAATGCGGAACAACAACCAGTAAGTCTGGATCACAACACCTCTCCAGACCAGTATAGGTAAACTATAGCTGGCATAGATGGAATAGTCCAGCCAGAATAAATAGGAGAGAAGCGAACATGACTGGCTTTGCCACAGCATGTGATCAAAGAAACTAACAGGCAGCCCAGCTGAGATTAGCTCTTGCTAGCCTACCTAAACGTGTGGGTCGACACCCACGTCTACCTGCACTCATCACACACATCAGAGAAGTTAGCAGGGAGAGTGCTAGAATCTGTAGTTTCTATAGATCCTGATGCCATCATGACAGTTGGAGATGCCTGCAAAAATCTCCTTGTGACACTGAGAGCCCCATAGCGAAGGTAGAGATTGAGTCCCTCATGGGTTCGGATTGCTGCAATTATGTCGCAAAAGTCTATTGGAGTAACAGAGGGCCTCAAATCACTTTTCACCATAGTAGCTAAACATTTGAACTGCTACGATCAGAGCTTGCTCCTATTACAGTAGTTTCTGGTGGGTGACTGCTGTAGAAATATCCTCTTGACTTGTGCCATAGATACAAATCTTCTCGATTTTTGCTATTCATATACAGCGGATCTATGGACGAGTGAGCAGCTCAAGGCAGGGCATGAGGTGGTTTCCCATGTTTTACAATTATAACATACACCCTACAGGATATGCAACAAATATATGATAGATGTGGGTGACATGAAGACATGACGTTCCCCAGTAGATAATGAATGGCATGGCATTGTGCTTGTTGGACAATGATGCTCCATTTAAGGGTTATTTAAAAAATAACAAGTTCCCCTTATCCTATCGATTGCTGATTGCTGGGTATCTGACTGTGGTCTGTAGAATGGAGTGGTGGTGCTCAAGCTTAGCCTCCGCTCCATTCATTCTATATTTCTGCCAGTGCCATTGACAATGAATGGAGTGGAGGCTGAGCATGAGCACCACCCACTACTCCATTCAGGCTGGGGATTGTTGGGGGTCCCAGTGATGAGATCCCCAACGATCAGCAATGGATAGGATGGGAAAACTGGTTATTTTTGAAATAACCCTTTAAACCCTGTAAAAAGTGCAGAAGGACCTGTCTTGTAGATAGGTGATAAATGTCCAAAGTGATAAAACCACATTAGAAGGAGACTTGAAATTATATTATGCTATTGCAAAAACCTCTACCACCTAATGATCTGAGCTCTGTACAGTTCCAGTTCCTTCCTGGCACAGAATACTGCGGATCGTTAAGGCTTTTTTTTATACTTATTAGTCCTTACCTGCAGAGTCGGAGCTCTGCCATTTGGCCAATAAACCCTTTTTGCAGTATCCTTAAATAAGTGACTTATCACGACGCACTAAAAATAAAATGTAATGATAAATTCAGTTCTGCTACCTTAGTAATCCATCAAAAATTGCATAAGTGCTCCGAACACCCTGCACCGGAACAGAAATAGACCTGCCATGTTCCATCACGGCTATGCCAGAATTTACCTTCAATGCGAGCAAGACGCAAAGTATTTGATCACAACACAGAAGAGCAGTAAACATCAAGTCATGGTACTGTGCATATGTCACTAAGAATAGATTTACTGCTGCGAAGCCCAGAGCAGTGAAAAATCAGTATCTGACTAACACAAGACAGCGGTAGATCTGTTGTCATTCTTTGAGGGACTCATCATAGTCTCCCCAGGAAGATAGATGTATAGACAATTGGATCCGAGCTTCAAAACAAAAGAAGAAATCTGTGCAGTAAGCAAGTAACGCATGGTGTGCAGGCAGGAGAAAATGAGAAATGAGCACTATCGCCTGTTTATTAGACCTGCCTGGATATATGATGGTCCTTTTTAATGAGCCGGTCGTAATATTCGAGTCCAGTTTTCCCATTGGGGCAACATTTACCTGCCCAAAAGTTATCAGAGTTCAGTATGTATGTAGAGCTATGGAATATATTACCTCCATATGTAGGAAGAAGAAAGAAGGAAGAAAGAAGTAGAAAGAAGAAGGAAGAAGAGAGAAGGAAAGGAATGAAGAAGACAAAGGAAGGAGAAGAAAGAAGAAGAAAGAAATTAGAGATGTTCAAATCTTACAAAATTCATTTTCGGCAAATTGACTCAAATCGATTGGCAGTTTCGCCTCTAACAAAATCGATCCACACTAAAAGTGCTCCGATTGCCATGTAGATACATATATTATGCAATGAGTTCTCTCCAGACACCAAAGCATAATAAGCTGAAAAGATAAATATAAAAGAAAACACATTATACATACCTATCCTAGGCCTTCGATTGACTCTTTATTCCACCTTCTGCAGCTTCCCTGGTCCTCAGTGCGGATTTTTGTTTTTTTCTGGTGCTGAGGTTCAAGCAATTACGTTAGGAGCGATGCACTGAGGTTCAAGCAGTTACATGAGGAGCAATGCGCTGAAGTTGAAGCAGTTACATGAGGATCGATGTGCTGAGGTTCAAGCATTTACATGAGGAGTGATGCGCTGAGGTTGAAGCAGTTACATGAGGAGCGATGTGCTGAAGTTCAAGCATTTACATGAGGAGTGATGCACTGAGGTTCAAGCATTTACATGAGGAGCGATGCACTGAGGTTCAAGCAGTTACATGAGGAGCAATGTGCTGAGGTTCAAACATTTACATGAGGAGTGATGCGCTGAGGTTGAAGCAGTTACATGAGGAGCGATGTGCTGAAGTTCAAGCATTTACATGAGGAGCGATGCGCTGAGGTTCAAGCAGTTACATAAGGAGCGATGCGCTGAGGTTCAAACATTTACATGAGGAGTGATGCGCTGAGGTTGAAGCAGTTACATGAGGAGCGATGTGCTGAAGTTCAAGCAGTTACATAAGGAGCGATGCGCTGAGGTTCAAGAATTTACATGAACAGCAATGAGCAGAGATTTAAGCAGTTACATGAGGAGCGATGCGCTGAGTTTCAAGAATTTACATGAAGAGTGATACACTGAGGTTCAAGCAATTACATGAGGAGCGATGCGCTGAGGTTCAAGCATTTACATGAGGAGCGATGCGCTGAGGTTCAAGCATTTACATGAGGAGCGATGCGCTGAGGTTCAAGTAGTTCATTCCAGAATGCTCTGGTATCAGTGAGCTCTGCACCACCAGCCATTGTTTCACATGTTAGTAAAGGCAGACGGCATGGAGGGGGACTGAAGGTTATACACCGGTGGGGAGGTGCCAGATATTGTAAACCGGGGGCAATGGGAATTCATGTTAAACCCTGAATTCAGTGATTAAGATGTGAAGACTAATAATTATGTTCATATAGGGCATTAGTAGAATAGTCAGTGTGCACAAAGTCCAAATAGCACGTTCCCTTCCTGTAGTAAGCAATCGGACATGTTTCCACTGTACAGTTACCATAAGAGCTTGCAAATACTTCTTCGCTTTGTATCAGACGTGTTCAGATTCCAGGACATATACTATTTTATCTGCAGAATGTGTTGACTCTACGGTGGCCCATTACCGGCTATATGCGCTTCTGCTGCACATGATTGCTGGTCTGTGATGGTAATGGTCTGAAGACACAGCAGTAGAAGATTGCTGGAGGCAATGTCTCCATTCTTCTCTACATTTCCTCATAGTGCGTCTTACAGCACGGGGCAGAAAGAGATAAAACATGACTGGATGAGATGACAAGCTTCGGAACATAGATGTGAATTTTAGGCTTTTTCTATATATGTCTCCGACTCCTCTGAATACTAAGTGGGGAGGAACATGCAGCAGAAGATTATACATTTACCATGCCGAAACATCCTACAAGCTCCAAAACCAAAGGGGAGGACTATAACAAAAAACTGATTTTGGAAGAGGATGAAGTGATAGGGGGGGGCAGATATTTTTTGGACATCATGTCAAGAATACCATTAAAGAACACAACAGCCATCGTCTCCTCAGTAGGAAATTGCCTGTCACCGGGGGCAGGGAATGTTCCACTGCAGAGAAAATCGAGACAAGATTTGTCCCTTCAGATTAATAGTGGACGGACCCTGACCTTCATCGATATGAAGAACTCGTGGTTCTCCAGTCTTCTTTTCTTTGTCTCCCATTGATTTCAGTGGCACAGAACTCTACAGTATATTACCACCTCTCCATGGATGGTGATTAATGACTTCTCTAATATGGCAGCAAATATATTACAGGAATTTGGGGGGAATTTACATAATAAAGAAAAAAATCTATTTCTTATCAGTTGAATCCCAATCAATTCCAGCACCGGTGGCCGGTGGCTCATCCCTAGACCTGTGGATAACGTTCTGGCCATTAATCACGTGGCCGCTGCAGCCACCGGCCTCAGCAGGGACTTTCACATGTATGGCATGTGATCACTGAAGCCAGGGATTGTCTGCAGCAGTCAGGTGACTAATGGATGAGCTATCATAAATGCAGCGGGGACCAACAGAGGGGCAATGCTGGAATGGTGGAGGATTCATTAGGTAATTGATATACCCTAATTACATTCTTCAATGGGCCATTAGAATGGAATGATGGCTGTGCATGTGCACTACTGCTCCATTCATTGTCTATGGGACTGCCAGAGATAGCTGAGGACTGCATGCTCCATTCATTGTAAATGGGACTGCCTAACCTCTGTCTCATCCTAGAACCGGCTCTCCAACATCTGAGTCACCACTACAGTGCTGTCACGTCCGAGCCATCACTACAGCGTCGTCTCGTCTGTGCCGCCACTCCAGTGCCACCACATCTGAGCCGTCAGCTCTGTGCTACCACATCTGTGCACTCTTGTACTGGACATTGATTGACTTTACCAGTCCACCAGAGACTATCTCCACTGGTCCCTGGCAGTCGTGTATTTAAGCCTTCCGTTGGTGCGCCACACAGCCCCTGATAAGGGGTTCGCTGCTGGTTGCTCCTTCAGGGGAGTCCGGTGTATGGCTCAGTGGGTCCACTCCCGTACGCTCGCCGCCCCTCGGTGACCGTAACACACGTGCCCTGAACAGTTGCCCAGTTTTCCACCATTACTCACCATGATTGGGGTTGAGTAATGATCCTTGCCATAGTGTTGAGATCTTCTATACCGTCCTACATAGCGGCCTCCTTTCCGTGGCCGGCTGAGCTTTGTTCTGTGGTTGTTTGTTTCCGCTGATGTTGTGTAATAGTTATTGTAATGTTTTACTATCGGCCTCCGGCTTCATTAGAATACATAGTGCTGTTGAATTACCCGTACGTTGCAGACGTCGCAGCTCCCGCGCGCTCCTACAATTATATTCTTCAGGACACAATGAACTTGCCGTCCTCTTTATCATTATGATTTCAGGCATTTACAGACAAAGGTAATGGAAACAGGTTGTAAGATATTTCACATCACTGGTGCGACAGAGCACAATGCCAGGGCGAGGTATAAAACTAATGTGACAGTTTTATTCCTCACCTTTAGGCTTTGAGCCTTTGCTTTATGCTGAATATAATCCCGAGTGTGGTGCTGAGAAAAATTTGGGATTGCGATCAACATATCAATCTGATCAGGCGGCACGGTAGCTCAGTGGTTAGCACTGCAGCCTTGCAGCGCTGGGGTCCTGGCTTCTAGTCCCACTTAGGACAACATCTACAAGGAGTTTGTATGTTCTCCCTGTGTTTGCGTGGGTTTCCTTCGGGGTCTCCAGTTTCCTCCCACACTCCAAAAAACATACTGATAGGGAATTTAGATTGTGAGCCCCAATGGGGACAGTGTTGGCACTGTATGTAAAGCGCTGTGGAATTAATAGTGCTATATAAGTGAATACATATTATTATTATATCTCGATTATTATATAATATGTAGCGGCTTAAAAAGTATTGAACACGTCACCAATTTTCTAAGTAAATCGATTTCTAAAGGTGGTATTGACATTAATTTCCCATCAGATCTCGGTAACAACCCATCCAATCCACACAGGCAAAGAAATCAAACAATAGATATCCATAAATTAATTTATGTGTAATAAAGAATTGACAGAAGGAAACTGTATTGAACACGCTTCCTGAAATTTATTTAATATATCAAACAAAAGTCTTTGCTGGTGATGAAAGTTCAAGACTCCTCCTGTATAGAGAAACTAGTTAAATGCATTGCTCAGGTATGACTTTGGTCCATTCTTCCACACAAACACTCTCACATCCTACAGCTCCCGGGCTCCTTCTATGAACTCTGAGCTTTAGTTCCTTCCATACATTTTCTATTGGATTCAGGTCCGGTGATTGGCTCGGCCATTCTAGCAGCTTTATTTTCTGTGAAACCAGTTGAGAGTTTCCTTGGCTGTGTGTTTGGGATCATGGTCTTGCTGAAATGTGCACCCTCATTTCATCATCATCATCATCCTAGTATATGACAACAGATTTTTGTCTACAATGTCTAGGTACATATATTCAATCATTGAAGGAATTCAATGATAGGTTTGTCAGTGCCATATGCTGAAAAACAGCCCCAAATTATAATGTCCCACGGCCAAACTTCACTATTGTATGATGGTGTATTTTGGGTGATTTAGCTTTTGGCCTCCAAACATGGTGTTTTATGACATCCAAAAAGTTAAATTTTGGTCTCCTCCAACCCGATTATATATTCTCCCAGTATTTCACAGTCTTGTATAAATATTGTTGAACTATTGTTAAACTTTAAATTCGCTTGAACATGATTTTTGTTCAGCAATGGAGTCTTGCGTGGTGAGCGTGCATACAAGAGCGTGCATATAGGCCAGGGAGGGTGAGTGCACTACGTATTGTGTTTTTTTTTAAACAATTGTACCTGCTGATTCCAGCTCTTTCTGTAGCTCTCCACAGGTGGTCCTTGGCTCTTGAGACATCTCTTCTGATAATTATTTTAATTTGTCTGTCTGAAATCTTGCAGGGAGCATCTGGTCATGGATGGTTTATGGTGAAATTATGATCTCCAATAGTAATTAAAATCTTCAGTAGTTTAAAAATTCTTCTGTAAGGAGTGCCATCAGAATATTTTGCAATGATAAGGTTGTGAAGGTCTTGAGACAGCTCACTGGTTTTACCCATCATGAGATGTTTCTTGTGTGGCATCTTGGTAATGAGACACCATTTTATAAGTAATCAGTTGAAGTGGCAGGATTGCTTTCTAATTATTGTTAGATTTCTACTGGTGCCATGATTTTCCATGTCTGTTTCACCTATCTTTCTTCATGTGTTCAATACTTTTCCCAGTGTAATTTCTCATTTTTACACATAACCTAATTTTGGGACCTTATTTTGATTTCTGTGCTTATCTGAATTGGATGGGTTGTTACCAACGTCTGGTGAAACATTTGTGTGAATAGCACCTTAGAAATATATTTACTTAGAACATTGGTGACGTGGTCAATACTTATTTCACCTTTTGTACAGTATTCAATGACACCTGCTTAGGGTAGGGAAGCCGTCATCAGAAAATGACCAGATTTTTTTTGTTACACATATTTTTTAAAATTATTTTTAATAGTACAATCAGTACTAAAAATAATAGAAAAATATTTTACACTGGTCACTGTGTGAAAGGTGAAGATTTTTTAAAATAACTTTTAATATAGGTTCTGTTACTAAAAGACTAACTTCCCATTGTTTCAGGAAACAACCTATGTAAATAACCATAATGGTCAGACTCTTGACTATTTTTTGCATTGAAGCATCTAATGAGCGTGTGCAAATGTCATTGTAACGAGAAGGGGTGCTGTGACTTCACCTATTGTGATTGGTGAATTCTGTGTTATCAGCTCTGCACAGAGATATCAGTCATAGAGGTGTTACCGGTCATTGAAATCCTGCCAGTAATACTATAAATCTATATAGGTTTTTTTTATCTCAAATTTAAAGGGTGTTTCTAGGGTTCCCTAGGCTATCCCTAACTTCAGGGTTACTCATGATGGTGGAGATGCCTGAGTCCCGTGCCAGGCTAGGCTCCTGACCAAAACTAATCTGATTGCACCCTCCCATGAAGGAAAGAAGGGGCAAAAGTGAGATAAAAACAGAAAACAGACAACGGGAAACTAAAACTGACACACTGCACTTACACAGGGATAAACAATAAGAGACTCAGGAGAAAAGCAAGAGCATGAAGTTAGTAACAATAGGCAACATTAGTTAACTCTACAACAGTACTCAGCAACAAGTACCATAATCACCAGATAGCCTGGATCACAACACCTCACCAACTAAGATAAACTATAGCTGGCCTAGAAAGAAGGATCTAGCCAACATACTTAGGAGGGGAGCAGATGTAACTGGCTCCCCCACAACATCTAATCAAAGGAGACTAACAAGCAGACTAGCAGAGATTAAACCTTGCTCACCTGCCTATGAACTGCCACTTTGCAGATTGATGCCAAAGTCTGCCTGCATTGATCACAGACTCCAGAGAAGAGTCAGAATCAATAGTCTGAACAGCTCCCAACGCCGCCATGACAGTAGTCGACGTTTGTAAAAATCTCTGTGTGACACTTGGCTGCAGCAGAATTTTGACTGTCGCGAACATCACCACTGCAGCCAATCACTTAGCTCAGTGTCTCTGCAGATGTAGATGTATGAGCTGCCAAGCTAATCGATTGGCTGCAGCAGTGAAGTTTGTAGAAATTTCTGTGTGATACTTGGCTTCAGCAGTATCATTATGACTGTTGCGCACATCACCACTGCAGCCAATCACTTAGCTCAGCCTCTCTGCAGATGTAGATAGATGTATGAGCTGCCAAGCTAAATTATTGGCTGCAGCAGTGATGTGCAGAACAGTCATGGCGTTACTGCCGCAGCCACAGTACAAGACCAGACCAGATGCGGAGAGCCGCCTACGGACCCGGTTAGGGTGAGTATTATCAGGCTGTGTTACTTTACAAGTCATGAAACATTTGGGGACCACTTTTCTGAAAGAGAAAAACCCTTTAAATTTTGCATGAAAGAACAATTTATTCTTCAGTCAAATATTCCCAACACAGAAAAGGAACAAATGAGTGGCGTTCTGCTGCAGGACAGATGTGCAAAGCATTAATTACATCTAATTAATAGCAGACACATCAGCAGCAGGATTTCTTTAATTAGAGGAGGAAAAGAAAACTACAACCGATTGTTTGTCGGAACGTTGTGGCATGACAACGTGTGACAAATGTTTACATGGGGCCGTTTTACCTCACAGTGCGCCTTATCAAACAAGATAATTTATTCAGTTGCTTTTTTTTTTTTTTAGATCAGATCCAGCGCGGCCGTCTTCAGATGTGATTGGGAATGAAAGCGGCGAGCGCTTGACATAATTCCTTCTTTTTCTCGACATCCTATGTGAGAGTCGATGCATGCGACTGCTAATTCCACACAGTGTTCAAAGGGCTTTAAGGAGAACACAAAGACGAGACGCAGAAGAGCTCGCAGTCAGTTTAATGCCTTGTAATTCCATTTCCCAATGGCTGATTTCGCCTCAGGAAAAAAAAAAAAAAACATCAGTATTGTCAGTCTCATGCAGCCATGGGGGACGCTCAGGCGGATTCTGTGCAAAAGAGATGAAAAATTGAAAATAAAATTCTGTGGAACCAACTAATAGATACACTGAATTTTAGGAACCTGTAGACTCTAGCCATCGCTTTGGTCACTTTTGTTGTAGGGCATTAAAGGGAACCTGTCACCAGATTTGCTGACTATAAGATGCGACCACCACCAGTAGGCTCTTATATACAGCATTCTAACATGCTGTATATAAGAGCCCAGGCCGCTGTGTAGAACATAAAATCACTTTATATTACTCACCTAAGGGGCGGTGCAAACTGGTCAGATGGGTGTCTCCGTTGTCCGGTACCAGCGCCTCCTCTTTCGGCCATCTTTGTCCTCCTCCTTCTGAATCCTGGGTGCACGACGCGTCCTACGTCATCCACAATAGCCAGCATTGAGGTCCTGTGCAGGCACACTTTGATCTGCCCTGAGCACTGCAGATCAAAGTATTGTAGTGCGCCTGTGCAGGACCTCAAGTAGGACGCGTCATGCACACAGGCTTCAGGTGGAGGACAAAGATGGCCGAAAAAGGAGACGCTGGTACCGGAGAACAAAGACGCCCATCCGACCAGTCTGCACCGCACCACCCTTTAGGTGAGTAATATAAAGTGATTTTTACGTTATACAAGGAAACCTGGGTTCTTATATACAGCATGTTAGAATGCTGTATATAAGACCCCACTGGTGGTGGCCGCAGCTTATAGGCCCCAAATCTGGTGACAGGTTCCCTTTAATTAGCTTGTCCCATAAACCACATTTATCACTTATCCCCAGGATAGATGATTGATGGGATCTGCTGAGACCCTCGCTGAAAATAGGGGGCCCAAAGTCCCCTGTGCTAATGGAGCAGTACTGAGCATGTGTGAGCATGACTCCGATAGCCAATGAATGGAGCAGCTGTTGCACATGCTCACTAAATCTCATTACAAATAGGCGACGTTTAAACCCCTTTCCTTGTAGTCAATGGAGGTCTCATCATCCAGACTGCCCAGATATCATACAGGTATCACTTGACGGTGCAATTGGGTTTCATTAAAAATGTTGCACCAATTGACTCACTCTTAAAGGGATGCTATCATCATAATGACCTATTGTTTAAATGTTTTGTGCTTTTTTTATTTTTAGCAGTACTTTTTCATAACAGGATTTGTATTAAAATAAAAAAAAATGAAATCCTGCAATTTTCACAAATTAAAAGGGGCATTACCAGTGTGAGACATGTAGATCAGGAAAGCAGACTGTCAGTCATTACATGTCTCACACTGATAACGCCTCATTTCATTCACAATAAGCTCTTGTCACGTTCGTCACGTTAGTATGGGGAAATATCAAGCGAACGGTGAAAAGGAAGGGAAGGGAAGAGGGAACCCAGTATCTTGGGAAGGGGGAGATGGAGACAACTAATCCAACCTTCCACTGGCCTCGTGGCTCCGCTGACCACCCTAGATAGGTTCCGCACCTATGCGCCGAGCAGGATACCTGGCCCTGGCTGACCCTGAACTAGGACCTAGGTAAGGAATGGATGGGATGAGCGCTTAGTCGATCCCACTAAGCTCTTTAACAATGACACAAGGGGCACAAACAGGGGGAAGTGAACAAAACAATTTATCTCCAAGAAGACTCAGGAACAGGAACCGCAATACACGTTTCTCCAGTTGATTACAAGCCGACTGTTTGTACTCAAGCCATATAGGAATTTAACTCTATCACCAGCAAACACCAAGGGAAAATGTGGGTGTTTAATGACACAGAGGGATGTGATGATGATTAACAGCTGAAATGTGAGGCTATCTGCTGGGTCCTAAAAGGAAAGGGGTTAACCCCAAGCAGTGAACATACATAGTATACCATTTACACCACAGCAGGAAGAATAGAATGTCAGGGAGCAGTTTGTGTAGCCAAACGCTGCGACCTTCTACAGCCAGACACCATAGGATTGTCTGTCAACTGTGACACACCCGTGATAGCTCTGGATGCAGATTCTCCGGGAGATCTACGTCAGACCCATAGATCTTAAGAGCTCATTTACATATTAAGAAAAACATGGATTTCTCTGGAATAAGACATCAGATCACAGATATCAAAGTATAATCTTACTTACGTGGCTATATAGATGGCTTTAATCAGGAAAAAACAAAGTGAGATGATGAGAGGTATTAAGTAGGGATATTCCCAACTGATGAGGTTGTGTGAGCCACAAGCAACTGGACAGAATATGGAAAATGGCTACTGCGGACCCAGGTATAAGGCTGTCAATGGAGAATGTGGGTGAACCACACACGCTGCTGTGTAAAAGATGAAATCGGAGGTCCCAAAATGTGATTTATGCAACGCGTTTCGGAGACAGGCTCAATCAGGATAATCACAATTTTTATTATCAGCATGATTGAGTCTGTCTCCAAAACGCGTTGCATAAATCACATTTTGGGACCTCCGATTTCATCTTTTACACGGCAGCATGGGTGGTTCACCCACATTCTCTCATCAGCGGCTTAAGAGGGTTGATCCTCCTGACAGATTCCCTTTAAGGGATCCACAATATTGCAGAAAAGCACTTGGCGCCAGCTTCATCTACATCTCCTGGCTCATAAAGTCTGGAATTAAGGAGACTTTGATCATTTTTCCATAACCAGTCTATGGATAAATGTGAGCCGTCTTGTATTTATTAGTCTCTGGCACGGTTGAGGAATATTTCAGCTTGGTGACCACCCAAAAAGATATTCTCTTGCCGTCAGTCTGTTATCTGTTCATTTATATTAAAATATTGTAGTCAATAATATATTATGCAATATGAGGGATGAGAAGAAAACACTGATAGAAATACCAGATGGATTCTAGTAAGATTGTATGTAGAAACAAGCAAACTAAAGAGCCTTTAACGTGATTCATTAAAAAGGAGGGCTAGAATTAGAAAAAACATGGCTGCCTATTACGGAAATAGCCCTACAACGTTCACATAGACCCATGGACAGGCTTGGAGCCGAAGCTGGTCGAAGCAAATGTACTTGTGTAAGGCTGCGTAACCTATATGTCTATGGTTTTCTAGAGATTATAGATCGCTGGTTGTCAGACTATTAAGATCTGAGAAATAGAGCTCTGCAGACTCCTGCCTAAATGTAGCAGATTTCAATCATGGACGACACCACTCCATCCATTGTCTATGGGACTGCCGGAAATACTATGCTTCCCCCAAAAATAAGACACTGTCTTATCTTATTTTTATGTCCAGAAACGTGTGCTAGGGCTTTTTTTCAGGGTAGGTGTTATTTTAGGGGAAAACATGTGTTGAGGGTAAGTTTACCACCCAAAAAAAGACAGACAACCCCAAGAGAATCATACTTACCAAACCCTGAACATGTGCGTTGCTGCCAGGTGCTCCTGCAATCCTCCTGCAATCCACAGCGGGCGCTCCCAACAGGTCCTTGTATGCTCCACAATGATCGTCCCTTGCTTCCTGCCGGCACACAGACACACATCAGATCGCAGGAACATCATACACATGCACACAGAAACATCCAGTGATACTGTACCGGCAGGCAGCATTGTGGAACTACAGCAAAAGCATGGAGGACCTGTGGTGGAATGCTTGATGCGTTCCACCACAGGTCCTCGCACTCCACTGCATCCCAGGTTCCCGAAGAAGTACAGTATCACTGGATGTGTGTTTGTGTGTGTGTCCCACTGCAGGTCCTTAATGCGTTCCACCGCAGGTCCTCACGTTCCACAGTGTCCCATTTGGGGTCTGGTGAGAATGACTGAGAGGGTCTGTGTTTTCTCTTTTGGGGGTGTCTGCTTTCTTTAATGAAATGTCCTGCGCTATTCAATAACTTTTTTACCTGCAATGACACTTCATTATTGAACCGCGACTAGGGCTTATCTTCAGGGTAGGGCTTATATTTAAGGCTTACTCCGAAAAGGCCGAAGATTCCTGCTAGGGCTTATTTTCTGGGAAACATGGTACTTCATTGATGTACTCACCTATCTTCTGTAGACCCATAGACAATCAAGCGAGATGCAGGTGCTCTACCTCCACTCCATCCATATGGGCTCTGACTATTTCCCCTCTAGACCACTTAGACCCAGTATGTATTATATTCCTTTTAATTGGTTACCATGTACAAAAGTGTATATTATTCCAACAGAAGTCGGTGTTATGAACCTCTCTGGGATCCAGCATAGGTGGATGTGTCCTTCTGCCACTGTATCTCTCTGTTTATTGGCAACCCAGAATGTACCTTTGATATCATGCCTCCAGGTCTTATCGACTAGCTAAAGCGCAGAGTCACCACCTGAATATTTAGGTAATTGGCGTGTACTACTGTGGATTGTGTTATCATTTCTGGATTTCACTATCCACTTGATAAACGAAGCTCTGGTAAATTACTGGGAACTCTACTATACCGCTGGTCAATTCTGCCATGTACCTGTAACAAACCTAGCTCTGCCATTCCACATCCATTACTACATTAGACTCTGTAACAAACTCAGCTCTGAAGTCAACTATGTTATAGTCACATGGAGTTTTGCACAAACTTCGCCGATGTCATGGTGGTGTCGGGTAGTGTTCACATTGCAGATTCTGAACCTCCGCCTGATGGTTTCTCTGGTGTCTGAACAAAGGCAGACTTGGGCATCGACCTGCTATGTGCTGATTCATAGGCAGGCTAGTAAGAGTGATTTTATTTAGTTACAGCAGGGTATATATCCATATTATTTTCATCTTGGGTTTTGTTAATCTCTGCTAGTCTATTTGTTAGTTTCTGTGGCGGGGAAGCCAATCACATCTGCTCCCCTCCTATTTAAGCTGGATGATATCTTCTACCCATGCAAGCTATAGTTTCTATGTTGCTCTGTGTGATGTGGTGTCCCAGATTCTCTTGTGCAAATTGTTCTTATTGCTTGGTATGGTTGTGAAGTATTCCCCTGTTATTTTGTTTATTCCTTCCAACTCTTGCTTTTCCTCCTGAATCTCTTTTTGCCTTTACCTTTGTGTGTGGGCTGTGTGACAGAGTTTTGGTTCTCTCTGGTCTGTCTATATCTGTGATTTTCATTACACTTCTGTCCCGTCCTTCCCTGGGAGCAGGGGGAATCAGATCAGGACTGGTCAGGAGCAGGGCGAGGAAGGAGACACAGGCATCCCCACCATTATGAGAATCCCTGAGAATAGGGATAGCATTGGGCCCCCTAGTTTGATGGACAGCTTAGGGGCCCGGTTCCTCGCTATCAAAGAGTCATCGTGACAGTTATTTTGCTGTCTAGTTTTTCTGAAAACTCAGCTCTGCTAACTTTCCAAGTCTACTCCTGGCTTTGAGTTCCTGTTCAACTCAGCTCTGCTTCACAGATTCTTCCTCGCTGAGAGTCCTTTGTTTGCTTGTATAGTACAATTCTGTTGTCTGTTGCAATTTTCTCAACTCTGCTTCATCCATTCTGGTGATCCCCGTTTACACCTCCTGTTGCCATTCTTCCACCACTGCATCCAGTGTTCCATCTGGATCGACCTGCTGTACCAACATCACCGGTCTGTGCTGCATCCGGACCAAGGGCTTGATCGTCCTTGATACGCAGCTATTCAGTAGGATAGATACATTTTACCTTCTTCTGCACATATTCTCTGTCCTCATCATTGCTGCATATTACGTACAGTGTAGATATATTATTGTCATTGTTTTCCACAGCCAAGGTTACAATTTTTCATTAATATTTTCCCTGAAGACCAAAACCTCAGGAGTGTTAAAAAAGTTTATTATTGTGTATAACAAGCGTAAAAAAGTATGTTACCAGCAATTATTTATTCTGCCAGTTTAATTTATTTCTTTCCAGCTCACATAAAAATATAATTGATGATCAACGTATATTATGACAGCATCAAAGACAAAGTAAATATGTGGAAAAAAAAGAGCTTTGTATGTGTGGGATGTTGGGCTGCCTGAAAATCATTTACTAAATAATGGTCTCCATAAATTATTACTGTTTGGCAAGCGCCGTGGCATGTATAACATGTAACCCCGGTAATCAAAATCTGAGGTTCGCACTTCACAAGTTAATGAGGCACAAACAGAGAGAATGTTGTCTCTGGGGACAGGAACGTCTTTGGATTCCTTCTCACATTATCCCCATAAATCTATGATTTTTTCATATTTGCCTATAGTAAATATGAGAATAACATTCTCAATTTTATGCCTGAAATTATTTTTTTCATAAAGCAGTTTTGTATTATACAGTGTGTCCACCCATATCCTGTCCACCGCCATTAACTTGTGAACGGCGGCGGCTATAGGCATAGAAGTGGTGTCTAGGTATAGTAAAGTAGCCATGCGCTACGCAATGAAACCACGTATAGCACCACCTGGTGGAAAACAACAGAGTTAGCATTTTTATCTCGAAAACGGAACGAGATAAAGAAAAAAGGGAGTTACAAAGTTGTAGGGCATCATCAATTCAATACGAATCGACACCTTGCATACAGAAATGCTATGATTAGAATGTGTAAAACTCACAAGGCTGCGGACGTGAAGCGATACCTCATGGAGATCTTCCTACAAGTCATTGGGTATGGTGGCTGTGTGGAGTGGCCTCCACGCTCACCTGACCTGACCCTATTGGACTTCTTTCTGTGAGGTCACATCAAACAGCAGGTGTATGCGACCCCTCCACCAACATTGCAGGACCTACGACGACGCATCATAGATGCTTGTGCAAACGTGTCACCTCCCATATTGCACAACGTGCAGCAAGATACAGTATGCTGTCCAGAGTCCAGATGTGCATTGCAGCTGACGGGGGCCACTTTGAGCATCAAAGTTAAATGAGCACCATATGCGTGACCAGCATTCAATGTTTTGGGGGGGGGGTCATGGGTTTCCTATCATAGCATTTCTGTATGCAAGGTGTCAATTCGTATTGAATTGCTGATGCCCTACAATTTTTTAATTCACTTTTTTTCTCTATCTCGTTTCGTTTTCAAGATAAAAAATGCTAACTCCATTATTTTTCCACCAGGTGGCGCTATAGGTGGTTTCATTGCGTAGCGCATGGCTCCTTTACTATACCTAGACACCACTTCTATGCCTATAGCTGCCGCCATTCTCAAGTTAATGGCGGTGGACAAGATATGGGTGGACACACTGTATAGAGATCAGTTTGTTTTTCACCTCTCCTGGATCTTTTGCAGGGTGTTGTGTCCTTTTACAGCTCTCTCTGTTCCTCAATTCTTCACCGGGGAATATCCGGTGCACGGCGCAACACAGAGGTTGCAATGGGATGGAAAGGGTGTAGGAAGACCCTTACGGTAGGGAGAGGGGAGATGGGTCAATTCCTGACACTAGCCTGTCTCTGTTCCCTGAGCAGGTCCTTTCCCCCGCCGCAATCGCGTGCCTAGTCCCAAGCAGTGTCTCCACTCACCCTGGCTAGTGCAAAGGCCGGTGGATGCACTAGACTTCACCACTGCGGTAATAAAACACAATGGAAGGAAGACAGACAGGGGGATCAGAAGATGCGCACAGGGCCGGACAGCTGATGAGCGGTGGGTGCATAGAAGTATTTTATTTTTTTACATTTTATTGTTATTATGTCTGAAGAGACCCCAAAGAATAAAAAGTGACATTAGATATAAATTTCTAAAATTTAATTTCTTTGGAAAAAACGCGCAAATAAGCAAATTAAAATAATGCTCCTCTCTACACAGCAGCCATTATGAATATTCAGAGCTTCAGTCTTTGGGTGAAGCCTTAATTTAGGTAATTCTACCCTCTAAAGCTGATAACAACATGACCTTTAACTTTAAACATAACATAGTACCTAAAGTTAAAAAATGTGGTGGTCACCGTTTATCTTTTTTGGTCAATGATGCCCTTTTCTTAACCAATGTTCAATAAAAACTATCATAGTTACCGTATTTTTCATTTTATAATACACAGCGCACCCCAAATTTAGCAATAAAAAAAGGGGAAAAAAATGAGGTCCGTCTTATGCTCTGGTGTTGTTTTACCACAGGGGGGAGGCAGCGGAGGTGGAGTGGAGTCAAGAGCTAGAGGCAGTGCTGGTGGGGTCTGTACTGGCAGCAGGGGGGGTCTTTGATGGCAGCGATGGGGTAGGTGCTGGCAGCGGAAGCTGCGATGGCTGTGTGGAGCCACAGACTAGGCTGGCTGTAAAGGGAGGCTAGAGGAAAGTCGCTCACAAAGCAGGACCCCGAGAACTCTGCAACCCTTTAACCCCTATACAGGGATTTGGAATTACACAGAGCCCCAGCGATCACCACCTGTGGAAGGCTGCAGTCCGTGGTAGTCGGGCAGGGTCAAAAACCAGGAATTGCAATGCAGGAACAGGATCGGCAGACAAGGACGTAATGAGGACACAAAACAGAGGTTAAATCCGGGAATGGCAGCAAGGTACAAAAACGACACGCAGTAGGGTAGTCAGAAAACAAGCAGAGGTCAGCACACGGGAATCACTATACAAACAGAACAGGAACCAGGAATAAAGAACTCTCTCTGGCGGAGGCCTGCAGACAGGAGGGGGAAAAAGAAGGATGTGGTGTCTTTCCATTGGCTGTGGCCAAATGATGGTACTTCAGCTTGGAGACACCCTCCACCTACAGTCAGCCAGTGGTACTGCAAGACCCAGGGAAACCCAGCTTAGTGGATGAGCAGAGCCTGCTCCCCTCAGAGCCATTGGTATCAACTCCTCTCCCATCACCAGCACTATCCCCAGCAGGAACACAGCGTCGCCTGGTGAGCGGAGCAGAAGTCGCAGGAGCGGCCTCTGCTGGGGACATAACACTGTGTGGAGCAAGCTGGTGAGGAGGGTGTCCCAGATGCTCTTTCGGCGTTCTGGGCTTCAAAGAAATGGTGCCGAGAACTCCATCTGTGCACGCACTGACTCCGGGCACCATTATTTGAAACCAGAGCATCTGTGACACCTGCCGCACAGCCACTGCAGCTTCTGCTGCTAGCACAGCCATTGCAGCCCACACAGCCAACCGGCCACCCGCACAGAGAGGCAGCCAGCCGCCTGGACACACGGCTCCCTGCAGAGACAGCTGGCCACACAGAGAGCCGCCCATACAGACAGCCCCCCGTGGCAATTCTCCACCTCCCGGTAAGCTACATTCTGATTATAAGACACACCTCTCATTTTCCTCCCAAATTTTTGGGAGGAACAGTGTGTCTTATAATCCGAAAAATACGGTAATTCTACTCACTTTTGTTAAAATATAACAGAAAAAAGGAAAGTGTTTCATTAACCAGGATTTATGTGGTATATTTTCCCCTCTATTGAATCTTTTCCGATGTGGTCCATATAATACTTTTTTTTTAGCTGTTTAACAGTCAGGAATGAACCCACAAGTGTGTTAAATTATACCGCGCTGACGTCTGCATTAGTTTCCTAATAAATGAAGCTTCTGTTTAATAAGTTCATTGCAGCCAACTGTGTCCCCGCGCGTTTTATGGCTCTTTTATACGATTCAGATTATTCTTTCTACATAAGTAACAGGCAAGGAAATATTATATTTACCGTAACAACTCCGAAAAGATAATTTACTAAGTGTCTTCTTCGGGACTAGAACCATTAAAACTATGACTTAACTCAAAGTGGTAATTTAAAGAAGTGGAAGCAACAGAGTCATTAATTTTTAAAGGCTGGAATAAACTGTCTTCCCTCGTCGTCTCCTTTTTAACCTTTCCTTGGCGCTGTTGTCTGCCTTTGTTGTTTATAGGTGATGTAAAAGTCCAGAAATTAATTTTCTTGCTGCCGTAATCACCACAACTCAGAAACAATAGACCAGACCAGCTCGGGAACTTTAAAACTCAACCGGCAACGCGGATAATTGATCTACTTTACCTAATGGTTCTTGGTTTAAGAATGGAAAAGGTATTAACAGCCAGCTGATTAATTTAGATGGGCAAATATATGACATCAGGACAAAGAAATGACAGCGCTAGAGATAATCGAATAATTTGAAATTCAAATTTGCCAAGTTTGACTAATTTTTTCCCAAAAATTGATTTGAGGCTGCTTTTTTGGTGGAGAATCTCAAGTAGTCCGATTGTCTTGGAATCTTGGGTAGAACATTTTGCTGTCACCTTCTGCAGCCAATGATCAAGAGAGAACTTCAGCAATAGTTTTGCGCAAATAGAACAGCAGTCTGTTCCAGTTCACAGGGACCTGCATATTTTTAGGAACTATAACTTGAATTCAATATGCTGAGGATTGATCATCTCTACAACCATCATAGTCATAATCTTAGGCTACATTCACACTTCCGTTGTTTTGCATCAGTCACAATCCATCGCCTTGAAGAATTAGGGCATCCTGCAAAATATTTTTCAGGAATCCGTTTTGTTACCCATAGACTTGTATTAATGACAGATTGTGACTCATAAGTCGTGGAATGACTGACCGTTGGGCGGTATGAACGCACAATGTAACGTTTTATGGAGCGGCAAAAAAATGCACTCCGCAAAATTCCGTTGCAATCTGTCAAGAGCTATAATGGCTGTCTATGGTGCTGGATTCCGCCGTAATCCGTCACAAGACGGAATCCAGTGCTGGAATTCGTCATGCTCTACTGAGCATGCCCAGCATGTTTGGCACACCCATTGGGCTGTCCAAAACACAAAGGGATCACGACGGATCCGTCAAAAAACAGACACAAAGCGGAAGTAACGGACGTGACGGATGAGTTTTTTCACAGGATTCCTGTGACCGGAATCCTGTTAAATAACACATCTGTTGCGTCAGTTGACATCTAAAAAACGATGGATGCGTCGCAATGACGGACCGGACGGATTTAAAACAACGGAAGTGTGAATGTAGCCTTACTGAGCAGCTTCCACCATGTCTAAAGACCCACATAAACATTACACTAAAGATGGCCAAGCCCAGTGATATGGGTGAGATCTACCAACAGACCATTCTGTATGGAGGTCTCCTGACTCTTCCCTGAGAGATGATGTTGGATTAGAGAAGCATCAGGCCTGCTGAATTTTGAAGGGTGATATTTTAGCTCTCGGGGATATACGGCAACAGCTTTATCACAGAGAACACAGGAGTGGTTTGTGGAGCTGAGCGCTTCTATGAATAGGGGAGTCGGGCAAACAATTATTTGGTCAACCGATATCCAAACGTTGGTCGAAAAGTGGTTGTCCACTATTTTTTTTATTAAAAAATGGGTTCATAGTGATATGTAAAAAAATTATATTCACCTAACAGACTTCTGCTGTTCCTCCAAACTGCTTTCTTTCTACCCTTAGAATCTTCATGTCTCTTCTTCCTGAAAAGTACATTATATGACCGCTGCAGACAATCAGTAGCTATTGGCTGGCTACAGAGGTTAAGTTCTCTCTGAGCCTGAAGAGACAGTTTCCTATCTCTGTCTTTCTGTTGATTGTCTGCAGTGGTCACATGAAGTCAGTTGCCTGTAAAAGAGGCAAAAGAGTCTGCATGAAAATCTTGGATGGTTGTGGAGGAATGACTAGAGTCCAGTAGGGAAAATTCTTTTTTTATGTTTTGTTTTTTTATTTTATGACCAACACGCACCTGTTTTCTTAAAGTATCTAAGTAGAAGGAATGCATTGAAGGACTGAACATCCACTCATTAATGGGCCGAAAGAGGTGAAAAGTAAACAATATGTACCACCCAGACTGGTAGGGTTAGGGTTATTAAGCACCGGTACCTTGCCGGTCTGCTGGGATCAGCATTCAGTGGTAACGTCACTGTCATGAAGTATATGGTCATTATCGGGGACAGGGGCTCCTAGACTGGCCCTCAGGCTAGGGAGCCTTAGCTGTTCCTTAGCCCAGAGGTACTTCTGACGTTGAAGAGGTCTGGACGGCCAACTTAGCCCTGCTCCTGGTCAGCCCTGCTCTAATACCCCCTCTGCCACACCCCAGCGGCGCATCAGGACAGGAGTGGTTAAATCCACACAAATAGACAAATGAGAAAACCAAAACTCAAACTTACAGCAATCACAGACAGAAGTATTATACAATACAGGATCAGGAGGAAATAAAGAGTACGGAGGGAATAAACAGACAAAAAGAAAATTCCCACAACAAACCAAACAGCACTCAGTAGTTCACCAGTAACTGGATCATGACAGCACATTTACCAGCATCACTTAAAGCTATAATCGGCACTGGAAGTCACTTTCCACTGTCTTAAAAAAGTGGGGAAAAGCTGTGATAGGTTTCTCATAACATGTGATCCTAGAGGTAGCCAGCAGGCTAGGAGAGATTAACCCTTGCGAGACCGATCACTAATGAACACACAGCTGGTCAACACCCGAGCCCGCCTGTACAGCTCAGAAGCCTCAAAAAAACCACAGTGTGGAGTGTCAGAGTCTGTGGTGTGAACAGCGCCAGATACTGCCATGACACTCGCTGAGTTTTGAGCCAGACGCCGTGTGACAGTCACGTGATGGCTGAAGTCAATTAGTGCCATTAATTCGCTGCAGCATTCATATTTCATCCAAATGAATGTAACATACAGGACTTTTAACCTCCCTCGGTCCATTAATACAGATTGTCCAAGAGTGGACAGTCCCTACTACTCAAGGTCAACAAGTCGCAAACCAAATGTGACGCTAACCACTAGGGGTCGCAGGTGCATTAGAATGATGTCCAGCTCCTATGTGTAGTGAGGCATTAGCCCCCTAGGGGTCGTCAGTACCCTAGTAGGGAATGTCTGCAGAGTACCGTAGTCATAGAATAAAGCAACTGGATATGGATATACCGTATGAACAATAGAGTATAACAGCTTGGTATCCACCAATATTAAATACGCCTAAAATATAACTTTTAATAAATATATTAAAATAAAGGGACCAGACATACATATATAGCGCAATAGCGCCTAAAAATTGTCAATTGTGATATCCTATATCTGGAGTATTAGAAGAATACTATCACAGACAATAAATGATAGGCAATAGATTGGTCGGCATTAGATAACCCTCAGTAAGTAATGCAAGGAGGGAAATAAAAGGCAACAATCTCACCCGTCTTCACTTCATTAAGGGTGAGTGTTCCTCAGCCGCAAGAAGGTGTAAGATACGGAGTTGCCACATCAATAAGATCCTGTGGCTTCCACACGTATTCCACGGGTTCTCTTTGCAAACAACTCCGATGTAATATAATAGAAACTTTTTCCTTTTCTCAACGCGTTTCAATAAATCCATAAATCATCAGGAGAATTAGAAAGGAAATGTGGTGTCTTTTAATGGAACCGGCATATCCGCCATGAGGTTCAGACACCCATCCGATGCCACATTGCTATGTCACTCCTAGGACCGGCCCTTCAGCCACTATATGGGTCCAAAAAGATAATCAAATAAGTCTCCAAAGACAAAGGAAAACGGCCTCACCACATCAAACAATAACAGTTCGGAGGGCCACAAGCAGTTTGTGTACTTACCAAAGTCCTGACACGTGGCGCTAATCGGTACTATGCCACCGTACCGAGCGCCAGCATCAGGTTTAAATAAGAGAGCATTACCGCTCTGAAAACACCTTCTAACACCATTTCCCGCCATTACCTTCAAAAAAGCGCGTTCATTAGGCGACAGGCTGGTGCATAGCCACTTTATTCCTAAAAATCCCTCTTGGATTCGAAGTGACATAAAAGGCTGCTACAGATGCAGTGGTTGTGTAGCATGTGGCTCAATAAAAACAGGGAAAAAATTCTATTCTGTTGTAACCGGTAGGGAATATACCATCAAGCACTTTATCAACTGTAGATCAAAAGGTGTCGTGTATAAAGCTACCTGCACATGCCCTAAAGAATATGTGGGAAAAACAAAAAGAGAGCTCAGGCGTAGAGTGGGGGAACATCTAAGGGACATTCGTCATAAAATTGATACCCCACTGGCAAGACACATCGCTGAAAAACACAATGGTGACCCCAACTCTGTCTATTTCCAAGGAATTGATTTGGTACCACAACCCGTAAGAGGGGGGGACTGGGACAATTTGATTCTTAAGCGGGAGACGAGGTGGATCTTTTGGCTCAGGACAGTGGCACCCCTGGGCCTAAACGAGATGTTATCCTTTGCACCCTTTGTGTAACTTAACTATAGGGTGAGTCATCTGGTAGGGTTATACGACGGCCGAGTGGGGGCACCAACCACCGTACCTTTGAGGGTGCCGACCCCCACATGATAGGTAGGCACAAGAGTAGAAAATAGGGCTAAAGTACATGGTGATGGGTCTTTTTGTTTCCCTTCTGTTTGGGTCCAGTGATCGCCTCATTTGCTCTTGACCAGTTCTCCCCTCTCTTGCCCTAAGCAATGTCCCAGGTCCCCCTTCCCACCCAAAAAATACCCCTAAAAATACCCCAATAACCCTCCCCCCTCCCCCCCCCCCCCCCCCCTTCCTAATCCATCTGGACCACACCAACTAAATTGTTGTCTTAAAATTGTTCGCTTTATTACAATGGCATGGCCATATCTAATCTGGATTACCTACCCTGTGATAATCTATCACGGGGCATGATTCTGGGGAATACTTGTTTTGTCAAGATTCCCGTATAGGACGACAGCAGGCTGATGTGCCTGCTGCACTGTAAGAGGCAGCGGCCGTATATCTGCGCATGCGCGGAGCGTCCTGCGTTCCAGGACTCTTCCTGGGTCTCATGCGTCTCAACACGGGATGACCCGCAGGAAGTGGGCGGGCACCCGTGGGACGGATGTGACGTCACACGCCTGTTTTCAGAGCGGTAATGCTCTCTTATTTAAACCTGATGCTGGCGCTCGGTACGGTGGCATAGTACCGATTAGCGCCACGTGTCAGGACTTTGGTAAGTACACAAACTGCTTGTGGCCCTCCGAACTGTTATTGTTTGATGTGGTGAGGCCGTTTTCCTTTGTCTTTGGAGACTTATTTGATTATCTTTTTGGACCCATATAGTGGCTGAAGGGCCGGTCCTAGGAGTGACATAGCAATGTGGCATCGGATGGGTGTCTGAACCTCATGGCGGATATGCCGGTTCCATTAAAAGACACCACATTTCCTTTCTAATTCTCCTGATGATTTATGGATTTATTGAAACGCGTTGAGAAAAGGAAAAAGTTTCTATTATATTACATCGGAGTTGTTTGCAAAGAGAACCCGTGGAATACGTGTGGAAGCCACAGGATCTTATTGATGTGGCAACTCCGTATCTTACACCTTCTTGCGGCTGAGGAACACTCACCCTTAATGAAGTGAAGACGGGTGAGATTGTTGCCTTTTATTTCCCTCCTTGCATTACTTACTGAGGGTTATCTAATGCCGACCAATCTATTGCCTATCATTTATTGTCTGTGATAGTATTCTTCTAATACTCCAGATATAGGATATCACAATTGACAATTTTTAGGCGCTATTGCGCTATATATGTATGTCTGGTCCCTTTATTTTAATATATTTATTAAAAGTTATATTTTAGGCGTATTTAATATTGGTGGATACCAAGCTGTTATACTCTAGAGTACCGTAGTCAACATAGGGCTGCTTTACGCGCTACGACATCACTAAAGCGATGTCGTTGGGGTCACGGAATTTGTGACGCACATCCGGTCGCGTTAGCGATGTTGCGTGTGACACCTATGAGCGATTTTGAATCGTTGCAAAAATGTTCAATATCGCTAATCGGTGACATGGGGGTCCATTCCCAATTATCGTTGCAGCTGCAGGTACGATGTTGTTCGTCGTTCCTGCGGCAGCACACATCGCTATGTGTGACACCGCAGGAACGAGGAACCTCACCTTACCTGCATCCGCCGGCAATGAGGAAGGAAGGAGGTGGGCGGGATGTTACGTCCTGCTCATCTCCACCCCTCCGCTTCTATTGGCCGGCCGCTTAGTGACGTCGCGGTGACGCCGAACGCACCTCCCCCTTGAGGGAGGGATTGTTCGGCAGTCACAGTGACGTCGCTGAACAGGTATGTTCGTGTGACGCTGCCTTAGCGATAATGTTCGCTACGGCAGGGATCACCACATATCGGTCATACGACGGGGGCGGGTGCTATCGCGCTCCACATCGCCAGCAAATGCTGGCGATGTCGCAGCGTGTAAAGCAGCCCTAAGCCAAGTGTCAGAAGCCAGGAGGTCACATAAGTACAGGGGGAGAAAGAGAAGCCAGAGGCATGTGCAAGCTGAAGGTTAGTAAGCCTGGAAGTAGCGTCTGATACAGAAGGGTAGCAGGGTCGTGGTCAGAAAACTAGCCGGGGTCGGCAATCAAGAGGACAAGTCAGCACCGAGGAGAGAACGGAGCCAGGGTCACAAAGCAAGCCGGAGGTCAGGGAGACTGGGAGATAAGACAAGGTAGGGGAAGCGAGGGAATGGGAAATGGGACACTAGGTAGCAAGACAAGATCAGAATAGCAACTCATGGGAACCAGAAACGTACACAGCAAGCTGGAACTATCACGTTCCGGGTGAAACGGCTCAAAGATAAGGCACAGCGATCACCCGAAACGAGGACCCTCCCACCAGGCCTTGACCTGGAACATAAAGACAGCAGGAAAACACACACTGGCTCTGCAAGAGAGCAGAGCTACAAGTGAATTTTGACACCATAGAAGTAGACCGTATGGCTATTATCGGACCCTTGGAGAGAGGATTTGCCCCATCCCTTTTGCTATTTGGTGGTCAGAAACTATGAGAATCTCTTCTTGCAGATGTGCTCATTAGCAAGCAAGGAGATGAGGAATTGGGCTGTGTGGCTAAATTTGGAAAGTGTACGTCCACTGCTCAATGCTTCCCTTATCCTGCAATTCTCCATTGTTAAGCCTGCTTTACACACTTCAATAAATCCTTCAATCCGTCGTCGGGGTCAAGTTGTAAGTGACGCACATCCGGCATCGTTCGTGACGTGTTTGCGTGTGAAACCTACATGCGATCGATATTGAACGAAAATACGGTGATCGCATACACGTCGTTTATTCCTCATACATTGGACGTTTGGTAGTACGAAACTAGTGAATTGTAACGTGTGACATCCCTCATACGATTTTGGTGTCTGATGCTATGTGCGCAGGTGTGCGCTCTGCACCGCAGCTTAAAAAAGGTCCGCTTCAGAGCGCAGCTGAAAAGCTGCGTTCTGAAGCGCCTCACAATGTCTGTCATGCACTAATCTCTGTCAGTCCGTCACTATCTCTGTCCCTCTCTCTCTGTCCATGTCAGTCTATCCCTCTTACCCCCTCTCTCATATACTCACCGATCCCCGATCTCCAGCGCAGCGCTGCACGGCATTCACACTGCTCCGGCGGCTTTTACTGTTTTGAAAAAGCCGGCCGCCCATTAAACAATCTCGTATTCCCTGCTTACCCCGCCCACCGGCGCCTGTGATTGGTTACAGTGAGACACGCCCCCACGCTGAGTGACAGGTGTCACACTGCACCCAATCACAGCAGCCGGTGGGCGGGTCTATACTGTGTATTGAAATAAATAATTAAATAATTAAAAAAAAACGGCGTGCGGTCCCCCCCAATTTTAAAACCAGCCAGATAAAGCCATACGGCTGAAGGCTGGTATTCTCAGGATGGGGAGCTCCACGTTATGGGGAGCCCCCCAGCCTAACAATATCAGCCAACAGCCGCCCAGAATTGCCGCATACATTATATGCGACAGTTCTGGGACTGTACCCGGCTCTTCCCGATTTGCCCTGGTGCGTTGGCAAATCGGGGTAATAAGGAGTTATTGGCAGCCCATAGCTGCCAATAAGTCCTAGATTAATCATGTCAGGCGTCTATGAGACACCTTCCATGATTAATCTGTAAGTGACAGTAAAAAAACACACACACCCGAAAAAAATCCTTTATTAGAAATAAAAAACACAAACACATTCCCTCATTACCAATTTATTAACCCCCGACAAACCCTCCATGTCCGGCGTACTCCACAGTCCTCCAGCGTCGCGTCCAGCTGTGCTGCATGGAGGTGACAGGAGCAGCAGAAGACACCGCCGCTCCGGTCACCTCCACGCAGGTAATGAAGACAGCCGCGCGATCAGCTGATCTGTCACTGAGGTTACCCGCTGTCACTGGATCCAGCGGTGGATGCAGCGGTGGCCGCGGGTAACCTCAGTGACAGCTCAGCTGATCGCGCTACTCACCTCAGTTGCTGACTGGAGCTGACCGGAGCAGAGGTGAGTAGCGCGATCAGCTGAGCTGTAACTGAGGTTACCCGCTGTCACTGGATCCAGCGGTGGCCGCGGGTAACCTCAGTGACAGATCAGCTGATCGCGCGGCTGTCTTCATTACCTGCGTGGAGGTGACCGGAGCGGCGGTGTCTTCTGCTGCTCCTGTCACCTCCATGCAGCACAGCTGGACGCGACGCTGGAGGACTGTGGAGTACGCCGGACATGGAGGGTTTGTCGGGGGTTAATAAATTGGTAATGAGGGAATGTGTTTGTGTTTTTTTTTTCTAATAAAGGATTTTTTCGGGTGTGTGTGTTTTTTTACTGTCACTTACAGATTAATCATGGAAGGTGTCTCATAGACGCCTGACATGATTAATCTAGGACTTATTGGCAGCTATGGGCTGCCAATAACTCCTTATTACCCCGATTTGCCAATGCACCAGGGCAAATCGGGAAGAGCCGGGTACAGTCCCAGAACTGTCGCATATAATGTATGCGGCAATTCTGGGCGGCTGTTGGCTGATATTGTTAGGCTGGGGGGCTCCCCATAACGTGGAGCTCCCCATCCTGAGAATACCAGCCTTCAGCCGTATGACTTTATCTGGCTGGTTTTAAAATTGGGGGGGACCACACGCCGTTTTTTTTAATTATTTAATTATTTATTTCAATACACAGTATAGACACGCCCACCGGCTGCTGTGATTGGGTGCAGTGTGACACCTGTCACTCAGCGTGGGGGCGTGTCTCACTGTAACCAATCATAGGCGCCGGTGGGCGGGGTAAGCAGGGAATACCAAATTGTTTAATGGGCGGCCGGCTTTTTCAAAACAGTAAAAGCCGCCGGAGCAGTGTGAATGCCGTGCAGCGCCGGGGAACGGGGATCGGTGAGTATGAGAGAGGGCTGCTAAATTCAGTCACTCAGGGGATTAGCGGTCACCGGTGAGCCCTTCACAGGTGACCGCTAATCAGGACGCGACACAGACAGAGCCGCAGCATGACAATGAAGTCGGGTGAAGTTCACCCGAGTTCATTCTGACAGTGCGGCTCTGTCTGTGTCTGCTGTCATCTGCCATTCAGCTCTGCTACATGGCTGTCTGTGTCTGCTGTTAGCGGCCATGTAGCAGAGCTGAATGGCAGATGACATAGTAAAAACGCATCCCTACACATTACACACGCTTGTCAAGTCAATAAATAAAAAAAAAAAGGGTGCCCGATGCATACGTCACAGAATACATGATCTAAAGGATCGCACACAAAATTGATCAATTTAACATAGACTACTAACGCACGTGTGACAGCAAATGAACGACCAACGTGCAATCTCATTCAATCGCATATGCGACCTGGGCGTGTCACATCGCATACGAGATCGCATCCCTAATTGTAAGGTGTAAAGCTGGCTTTACACCCGAGTCACGAAGCAATTTCTTTCCATGGCAGCTAATAAAAAAAACACAATTATCATATAATAATAATACAGCAGGACCCCAACCACATTAATTGCCATCTTGCTTTGCAAACACAGACGTAATAATTTCTAACAAATGCAAATAACGATAAATCCACTCCTAAAACATCACTTAAGCTCCATTTTTTTTCACATTAGTGCATAGCCCATACATCTTAGAAGTGCCCGTCACCGAGGATGATATTGTGCATTATAGTTGTTTTTCTCCAAATCAGCATTTTCTATAGATTTTATCCAATAGTAAAAATTTCTAAATTCTTCTCTATTGTTATAAAATGTCAATAAATCTGCAGAATTTTGCTGGGAATGCACAACATTCAGGTGATCTTCACGTAAACATGTCAGGGCTGCTTTACTGCCTTGTTTATAAATTATTATGCAGGATTCCTCTGATTTACCGATTGTTGCACGCGCGCTCGCAGGCTCCTGACACTACACTTTTAAGATTCATCCTCTTTTCTTCCCAGGCCTGGGATTTGTAGATTATCTTTGAGTTCTTTCTGCACAATATCATGTTTAATACATCTCGCGTTTTATCTATCTGTTCTTTTATCTACTGCTTTCCCCCGCCATTAATAACGAAGCAGGGACACTTATTATGTTAAGAACATGACGGCCGTCTCCTCCTGATAAATAGAGCAGAGATGGGTCGAGACCACACAGACATGGACAACTGTACAGGGAATGGGATTTTGTATGGAGAGCGTCTGTGCATAAATCCAAGCCCAGGAATCTTATTGTCTTTTCACATTAGTGCGAGGGAAATATGGCGTACGACGCGACACAAATACAAGGGGTACACTGGGGACACTTTAACAATGGTGGGCCCTAGCATTAGTGAGATGGACTTACCTGCAACTGTACCCTGCACTCCTAGGCAGTCCCTATACAGGTTCCTCACCTGTCGCCGTACAGGAACCTGAAACCCTGAGTAACCCTACAATAGTCCTGGCTAGTGAGAGGACAGGTAAGGGATGTTATTGCCTCCGCTGCACTAAAACAACACAAGGCTAGTGAAAGTAATCCAGCTCATCTGTGGTAGCAAGCGGCATGCAAGGATGAAATGCTCTGAAACGTGGAAAGTCTTTGAGGCTTAACAAAGAACGCAGTCAGCGTTCAAAACAGGTTGCCGATTCCTGGGCTCCATGGCACTAAATATTATGGTGTTATGTAGTGGAAAAATCTGTGGTTTTAATGGACTAAAGTTTCGAAGAATTGTTTTACCATATTCCGGAAGCTGGGATCCATTTTTCTCTTCAAAGACTAAAAAAAAAACACAAAGGAAAGCAAAACAGAAAGGGGGAAATACACCAAAAACTGCTGCAGTCAGCACTAAGACTGCAGTCTACACAGCAACTTCCAGAGAGGGCTCCACCAGCTCCTTCCAAATCCAGGCCAAGCATCCAAATGAGTAAGAGAATAAGCGGCACCCTCTACTGGGAGCAGAGGGTATATATAGGGACTGGGAGTGGTCCAAACAGGAAATACCTGGGATGGTAATGAGAACGCTAGCTGCAAGGAATACTGACATTAACCCTCTCCTCCCAAAATGAAAGGAAACTACATTTAACTACAGAGGTGAGCATAGCAATGGTTTTCTAGCCCTGAATCTGTCACAAGTCTCAAATGCAAAGAGACAGTTGTGACATGTGTATGCGGATATATAAGGCTGGTGCCATCACCTGGTCAACTCGCGCAAGTGCCGGGGGCCACCCTACCCATATTGGGCGCAAGACATTTATAGATTGGGCTCAGAACCTGAACACACTCCATACAGCACAGATGCAGGCTGTGCTATACGGCCAGCACCCGTCTAACTGTTGGAATCAAAGCTAACTCCGATCACAACTGTTAGACTTCCTAGTTGCCGCTGCCAATGATAAAGGTGGCATTCACAAGGTTGGCAATGGGATGCTGATGGCATCAGGCTAATCTTTGTATACTGTACAAGCAATAAGTTCAAATATCCTAAAGGAATAAGAGAAAAGTGTAAAAAACAATAAAAAAATTAAAGAAATGTCAAATATTAAAGCTTAAATTACCCTAAATTTGCCATAATGTTACTAACATATAAAAAAAATATGGATAAGGATTAAAAATTCCAGATGCTTCCTCACCCCTTCCCGGACATCGATCAATAAAGGTTGTATACCATGACACACAAATACCCTAAAAGATCAAAAGCAAAAAAGCTAAATAATCTTACAAATAAATATTAAAAAATAAGAATAAATTTATATATGAATTTAAAACTTAGAAAATGATCGGAGATCCACCTGCGCATGTTACGGCCACTTTGCATGCAATGACATCGCTAACGAGATGTCATTGGGGTCACGGAATTCGTGACGCACATCCGGCCTCGTTAGCGACGTCGTTGCATGTGAAACGCAGGAACGACCGTTAACGATCAAAAATACTCACCATATCGTTGATCGTTGACACGTCGTTCTAATCTCAAATATTGTTGCTGCTGCAGGTACGCTGTTGTTCGTCGTTCCTGCGGCACCACACATCGTTATGTGCGACACCGCAGGAACGAGGAACAACATCGTACCTGTGGCTACTGCCAATGAGGAAGGAAGGAGGTGGGGGGGATATTCCGGCTGCTCATCTCCGCCCCTCCACTTCTATTGGGCGGCCGCTTAGTGATGCCGCTGTGACGCCGAACAAACCTCCCCCTTAGAAAGGAGGCGGTTCGCCGGCCACAGCGACATCGCTAAGCAGGTAAGTAGTGTGACAGGTGTTAGCGATGTTGTGCGCCACGGGCAGCAATTTGCCCGTGACGCACAACCGACGGGGGCGGGTGCTGTCACCAGTGACATCGCTAGCGATGTCGCTGTGTGTAAAGTGGCCTTTAGCCTCACATGTCTGCTGATCAGATCCACCCTCCTCTCTGTCTATCATCCCACCCGTTCTCTACGCTCTGCAAATGACTTTCGACTAACATCCACACTAATTCGAACCTCCCACTCCCGAATCCAAGACTTCGTCCGAGCTGCACCAAACCTCTGGAACGCTCTACCCCAAGAAGTTAGGACAAATCACAACTTACTCAGCTTCAGACGCTCCCTAAAAACGCATCTTTTTAGGGCGGCCTATCGCACTCCCTAGCCAAACTAATTTCACCTAATCCCTCTACAACTTCTCGGCACCCAAATGCATCTTAAGGCTCTGGCCAACTGGTCCAGGAAGCCATCATCTATCCCCCCATGAGATGGCTGGATTGTCATTGTAAATAAGCACTTGTACCTTGCCCCTCCCCCCACCTCATTGTAGATTGTAAGCTCTCACGAGCAGGGTTGCCATTTTTCCCTTTAAATATTGTATTTTCTATAATTGTTACTTGTTTGTATATGTTTATGTATATGATATGTATATAAGCCTCCTGAATTGTAAAGCGCTGCGGAATATGTTGGCGCTATAGAAATAAAGATTATTATTATTATTATTATCATTAGACATGTGAGGGGATTACCGCAGGCTCACCATGGGATCCCTTAACCTTAACGGGACAGACAGAGCCAAGGACATGGTTGTAAAGGGCTTAAATAAATCAAAATAGTAGCTCTGAAATAAAAAAAGTCCGGTATCCACAGGATATATTATATATACAGTTTATCACAAAAGTGAGTGCCCCCCTCACATTTTTGGAAATATTTTCTTATATCAGACACCTTGGTAGAATGTACAGTGTCAGTGCGCAGCTTGTATAACAGTTTACATTTGGTGCCCTCTAAATAACTCAACACACAGCCATTAATGTCTAAACTGCTGGCAACAAAAGTGAGTGCACCCCCAAGTGAAAATGGTCAAATTGTGCCCAATTAGACATTATCCATCCCCGGTGTCATGTGACTCAGTAGTGTTACAATTAGTGATGGGCAAATACTAAAGTATTTATATTTGGTTTCTTCATCTCCAATATTGCATACTATTCATATATCGAATATTTACAAAAAATGTGAGGGGTGTACTCACTTTTGTGATTTACAATAAATAACTGAATACATCAATCATTTAATGGGCCATAAATAATTGCAATGCAAAGCTGTGTCCTGCTTTTATATGGCACCAAACCGGCAATAACAAGAGGATATCTAAAAAGGGGCAAATACTTTTTTATTTTTTACGGAAAATAAAATAACTAGGAGTGCATTTTGGTAATAAATAGACCGTCAGCGCTGCTACCTCTCCTCCTAATCTCCCATATGTCCTCATTAGATACAGTATAGCAGAGAGGAGCAGGATGGCTACAATAAATACTATGTAAAGAAAGCAACACAAGGTAAATTATATAAAAAAAGAGGTAAAAAACAAAACTCAGTATATTCAGTCTCCCAGTGTGATGTATAGAATATAGACTAATGCATCATTATGAGCTCAGCTTAATATATGAGCTCCTTCAGTCTGGGGTGATTCACTGCAGTCGTCGACACTAACATGAAGTCCTACGAGGCGAGAACATGGAGGAAGAGGTGCTAACTCACAAAAAGTCTGATTTGATTCATGAAGATGCGCTCGGAGTATTCTTCCACTCCTGACCAAGTCTTAATAGTTGTCATCATGTCAAGGAGTGAAGTAAAGATGATATTGAAGGCAAAAACAGTATAGATTGTTTTTACCTTCCCATGACTTTTTCATGTAGAGCCAACTTCTAGGGTTAGAATCCGTTAATCTAAGACCTAACAAAGAGCAGATGCCAAAGTCATATCCTCCATATTCCCCTACTATTCAACCCTAACTGAAGGCATAACTCTAAAGTCAATTTACAGTGCCGAGAATAAGTATTTGTCCTATTTCTCGATCTCTTATATTTTTAGAATTTTCCTCTTTAGAAAATATACAGACCACATATATCACTTATAATAAAAATTAATTGACTCCCTAATGTAACCTTCCAAGGCATCAAATGTCTCCAACTAGTGATGAGCGGGCACTATTATGCTCGGGTGCTCAGTACTGGTAACTAGTGATGAGCGGGCACTATTATGCTCGGGTGCTCAGTACTCGAAATTAGTGATGAGCGAGCACTACCATGCTCGGGTGCTCTGTACTCGTAACTAGTGATGAGCGGGCACTACCATGCTCGGGTGCTCAGTACTCGAAATTAGTGATGAGCGAGCACTACCATGCTCGGGTGCTCTGTACTCGTAACTAGTGATGAGTGGGCACTACCATGCTCGGGTGCTCAGTACTCGTAACTAGTGATGAGCGGGCACTACCATGCTTGGGTGCTCAGTACTCGAAACTAGTGATAAGCGGGCACTACCATGCTCAGGTGCTCAGTACATGTAACTAGTGATGAGTGGGCACTACCATGCTCAGGTGCTCGGTACTCATAACTAGTGATGAGCGGGCACTACCATGCTCGGGTGCTCTGTACTCGTAACTAGTGATGAGTGGGCTCTACCATGCTCAGGTGCTCAGTACTCGTAACTAGTGATGAGCGGGCACTACCATGCTCAGGTGCTCAGTACTCGTAACTAGTGATGAGCGGGCACTACCATGCTTGGGTGCTCAGTACTCGAAACTAGTGATAAGCGGGCACTACCATGCTCAGGTGCTCAGTACATGTAACTAGTGATGAGTGGGCTCTACCATGCTTGTGTGGCACCCTGGACAAGCCAGGGGCCACAGGTAACAACACACACCCCCACCCCCAGCAGTTTACAGCAGTCATCCCCAGTGAGACCTGATTTCTTCCCTCGGGTTCAGACAGACACACCAGGTGGGCGGAGTCAGGCAGATAGGCATGCCCACCGAGGAGTCTAGCTGGCCTGAGGCAAAAACCAGCTCAGACAAGTCCAGGCAGAGGAAGAGAGAGGAGGTCTGCAGAGAGGCAGACGCAGACTGGGGCCTAGGTTGGAGCCTAGGTCCCTCATGTAGCCAGTGAGGCAGACGGTAGTGGCCGTCTGCGGGAGCCGGGAAGACAGTCTTGGTGGAACCGTAGGTAGCCGGGGCTGGGCGGTGGCCCACCGGTACCGAACCGGGGAGCCAGCTGGAAACCGGAGCGCAGGAGGAGCGTACACGAAGGGGCAGGAAAGGACTTACACTACTAAACTGGGTCAGGGGAAAAGCACCGCAGCTGCCTGTGGGACCCGTCCATCCAGCCGTTTGTTTGACCAGAGACTCCGTGTAAATTACTGGCTGAGTGAGTACCACCGTGCTGTGCGGCACCGCACTGCCCCCGCGACCCTGCAGCTCACCAGGCCCCGTAACCCGCCTGCCATCCCTCCCTCACCGGGCCCCGGGACAACCAACCCCCCTACCCACGGAGGGGAGAAAACAACATCCAAGCTGCTCCCCGTCATCCCCATCCAGAGCAGCGGTGGTGTCACAACCTCACCACAACCGTGGGTGGCGTCACGGACAATAAATCCCCAGTACCATTTCCCCTTTTCACTCGCGGGCGAGGAGCGCCGCTCGAGTCCCCGGGATCCGGCCCACCGCTCAAGCCACCGACCGAGCAGCAGCAGCAGCCGGACCCGAGCAGTGGGTGAGCGCAGCGTCCCCTCCCCGCCCGCGATACTTGGGTGCTCAGTACTCGAAACTAGTAATGAGCGGGCTCTACCATGCTCGGGTGCTCAGTACATGTAACTAGTGATGAGCGGGCACTACCATGCTCAGGTGCTCTGTACTTATAACTAGTGATGAGCGGACACTATCATGCTCGGGTGCTCTGTACTCGTAACTAGTGATGAGCGGGCACTACCATGCTCGGGTGCTCAGTACATGTAACTAGTGATGAGCGGGCACTACCATGCTCAGGTGCTCGGTACTCGTAACTAGTGATGAGCGGGCACTACCATGCTCGGGTGCTCTGTACTCATAACTAGTGATCAGCGGGCACTACCATGCTCGGGTGCTCAGTACTCGTAACCAGTGATGAGCGAGCACTACCTTGGTCGGGTGCTTGGCACCTGAAACAAACAGTTCGGTCACTCGGATGGGCCAGGATGAGGACAAATATACCAGGATGGGCCACATACACTCAAAACCAAAAGGGTAATGATGTTTTGAACTTTTGACTTTCAGTCTCCATATCTCACCATCCACTACAGCATCGAACGTGAGACGACCTTCATTTTATAGACAATCATCTTGGCTATCTCATACAGAAATTTGACGTGCAACTATTTAGCATATGATTAGTTATGCAGATTCTTGTCATGGCACTGCATTGTTATTGTTTTGCTCTTAAAAATCAAAATTAAATTTGTTTGTATTTTGTAAATTCACCTTTGCCTGAACCCTTCTGGTCATGCTCTCAATCAGATTCAAGCATGTCTCAACCAAAATCTGATCAGTGTTGGTGTATACTGGTCAGCTCACTTGGGGATGTATACAGCTTTTTCTACAACTCTATCCACAAGTTTTGGATTGGGTTGAGGTCTTGGGACTGTGGGGCCAATCCAGCCCCTCTACATTATTGTCATTGAATCAATTCTTCTCCAATCTCGACATATGCTTCGTGTCGTTGTCCTGCTGGAACACTATCATCCTTTTCATACCCATAGTTCTCTAGTGTACTCTCGTCTCATCTTGTCAGATACTTACCTATAGCTCAGCATTGAGACCACCATTGATCCTGGTCAGGTATCTAACGTCTTTGGCTGTGAAACATCCCCATATCATCAGGCTTCCTCCACCGAACTTGACAGTTCCTTCAATTTATTAATCCGTTAGCCCCTTTTTTCCTTGTTTCTTCCAGACCCATTTGCACTCGTCAGAACCATCTATTGACTTTCGTCTCATTGCTCCAAATCACCCGTTTCTAATCTTTTACTCTCCACTCTTCATACTTTTTTTACAAACTCGAGCCGACGCTGCTTATGATGAGGTTGAAGTCAAGGCCTCTTCACCTTTGTTCGGCCACCATTCTAGACTTGTGTAACGTGGTGCTTGGATGTAAGTCTGTGATGTCACTATTAAGAAGCAGACTAGCCGTCTCCACTGCTGTTTGTTGCTCCAGAACTGATAGACCTTCCTTGTGATGAGCTGACTTGTTGACGCCAATATTTTATCTGGACGTCACCTCTTGGCTTTTGAATGAATGGACGGATTTCATATTGCATTCTTCCAACTGTCATGGCCTCACATGATGCAGTTTGGCAATTTCCCTGGCTGAGAGACCACTATGAATGATGACGTTTCTCTTTTCTTGGGAAATCTTCTTCATGGTTGCTCTTTGATTCAAACCAGTGATCTTTTGCTTTGGATTAAACCTAATAACACACTGAGCTATTAGGGAATGTGAGCACAGGTTGTAATTAGTGATGGTCGAGCAGTACAATGCTTGCTACTTGTAATTCGAAATCAGCAGGTTGGATGCTCGAACGGGCTAAACTTGAGTAACGATTATAATACAAGTCAATGTTTGGACAGTTCAGCTTTCTGCCCACATACAGCCAGCCATAAACAGAGCATTTCCTGGGGATGGAGGGTGGGGAGTTTGTTTTTTTTACACACTACATCTGAAAATGTTGTTTTTACCCCCAGTGAGCGCCATTCATAGACTGCAAGTGTCTCACAGTGGGGTGTCTCCTCACATCATTCACTGTAGCTAGCCAGTGTTTTGTGTTCGATGTTTCTCAAACGACACACTCAAGCACCCGCAATACTTGGCTGAGCACCGAGCATACCCAAGCACCCAAATGCTCGATCGAGTATCGCACATTGGCGTGCACACTCACTCATCGTTGTTTTTCATTTGCAGCATAAGGAAGAAATACATTTTTCAAACACCAGGAGCAAAACAGTAACAATGCAGTGACATGACAAGAATCTGCATGACTAATCATATGCTAAATAGTTACAAGTCAAATATCTGTATGAGATAGCCAAGATGATTATCTATAAAATGAAGGTCGTCTCACACTCAAAGCTGTAGTGGATGGTGAGATATGGAGCCGGAAAGTCAACAGTACAAAACATTGTTAAATTTTTGCTTGTCAGTGTATATACCTGGATGGGCCACATATATACCAGGAAGGGGCCCAGGATAGGGCACATTAGTACAAAATTGAGTGACATTACCCCCATAACAGTATCAGTAGCAGATCCCCCACAATAGTGTGATGACCACATTTTTTGTTTCAATTTTTTTCCTATTTTCCTACTCTAAAACCTAGGTGGGTCTTATGGTCCGGTGTATCTTATAGTCTTAACATACAGTAACGGTGCCAAGTAGAATTTGTTTTTTCAGGAAAACTTACATGAAGAGCCAGAATAATCTATCTTGATTTTCACCCAAGCAATAACAACATTTTTGTGCCTAGGTGGGGCCACTGATCCTTAGAACCATATAGCAGTGTCACATTGTTGGTGCTTACAGCCCAGGTGCGCCGACACTCTTCCCCGCTCACATCCCCTGCTCCTACAGCCTCCGTGCGGTCCCCGGGGGATCCCCTGTTCCTCCGTTGGCGCTCCCGTTCTCCATGTGTCAGGCCGCCGACATTCCTCTACTGTCTTCTCCTGCTCCACGCTTCCTAATTCATCCTCTGGTTCTTGAGGGCCACATGAGCAGTAGGGCTCTCGGGAGCGCGCTTAGGATGTGGCCACGCTGCCCTCCTTTTTTCAGCAGCCACCATTTGGCACAATGTAAATAAGACATATTTTCCCATTGGGAGGTGCCTGTTCGACGTGACCCCATAGCTAGTCTGCCCATGCTAGTTATCTGGTACCAGTCAGCTCCAGTCCGCACCAGCTTCTGCTTCATTCACTCCGGTTCCTGGTCCTCGTCCCGTGGCGCCAGCTGTCGAGCTACTGAGATCCCCCGGGGCTGCCTCCTGGCAGTTACCTGCCAGCATTCTGTCTGCTTCCACCTCCTGTGGTTGTGGTGAAGTCTCAGCAGCTGGTCAGGTCCGCTCCATCAGGTCAGTGACTGGTATCTTGGACCAATGAACCCACATCCCTCTCGTCCGGTTTACCAAGCACTAGGTACTACATCTATAGCCACATTCATGTTAAATATAGATCATACTGTACATTAGGCATTTGTTTGGTGATTTCTGGATGTTCATTTACGTTTTGATGTTTTTATTAGGGTCTGTCTTCAATATCTTCCCTCCTAGTTTGTCCTCAATATTTGTATAGATCTAACTAGAATGTTTACAGCAGAACATGACTATGTTGACTATGCAGGTGAAAGTGACCTGTCCATTTACTTTAATGTATACATACTTAATTTTAAAGGGAAATTTTCACATGAAGAAAGGAACCAGAAGGCCTCATTCCCCGCCATCACATTGTCCTACGAGACTCTAGACTAATGCAGAATTATCGTGGTGTCATATTTCCATCTATATGAAATGATATCTCGCTCATATGTGCAGCTTATATTAGGCTTTTTTTGCTCTGGTGTATTATAACCCATATTCATTTATATTAGAAGTCAAAAGAAATGTATTATTAAAAAAGTCATAAGTCCCGTACGCCCCAACCTTTTATAAATATTAGATGCATTATTCTAGAGGAGGCGAGTAAAAAACACTCAGTGAGACATCTGTCAATTTAACCTCGGAGAGCAGAGATTCCTCCTTTCTCCATATGTGGCAATCAGATTAATTCCTTAGATCAATAGCTCCAACTGTTTGGTGTGCGCACAATGCCGGTGGATGGCATCATGTACAGAAGAAGAATTCAGCCATTGTTCAGATGTCTATATTGCATTCACCGCATCTCAGGATAAAGACAATGCTTCCAATCCTGAATATTTTCGTAGATTGTATTATTCTGTATGTAACGGTAAACTGTATCTGAAAGCGTCGCAGCTCTTAAGAAACCTTCCACGGACAGACTTCGTGCAATCCAGTCCACTTAACAGGTCCCAAAGAAACCATGTCCTTCAGAACTTAACACCTATGCAGGAATCTGGATTTACAACAGGAACCCCTGGGTTGCATCCAAGGAGCTGGCAGAGGAAAGTCGACAAGCCAAGACTAAAAAAAAACAGAAAATGCAGGAATAACACTAAATTGAGAAAGTCGAGGTCAGAACCAGGAGGACGGAATCAGAGGCAGAATCGTCAGGCTGACAGGGAGTTATGTCAGTCCAGGGTCAGCAATGGGAGTCTAATAAGCCGGTCAGGTGACTGGCTAAACATGAGACACAGGCAAGGTTAACTCCTAGCAATATGAGCAATATGCTGGGAGTTTAAGTAGGGTGTGGTGCTTCCCAATTGGCAATAGCAGGGAGCTGCTGGACAGCACACACCCATTCTGCCAGACTGAGAAGCAACACTAGTCCCAGGCACACCAGTATCCCTGACTGGACAGAGCATACACCATCCAGTAATATTGGCCATGACGTATTTTCCATTAACAGCACCTCCTACAGAGTGAACATGTTGGCATATAGAGACAGAAATAGCAGGCATTGCTCAAGCAGGTAGGGATATAACACTTTCATTAGGAAATAAGGCCTTGTGCGCACTGGGAAATGGAATTTTCTTGAGAAAATTCTGCATGCTCTCAAAGATTACCGCACCCGCGGTAAAAAACCGCGGCAAACCGCACCTGAAAACCGCATGCGGTTTGCCGTGGTTTCACCGCGGTATTGTTCGCGGTATTGCCGCGGTTTTGCCGCGTGCGGGTTGGGATGTGCTTTATTGCATTCAATGCAATGAAGCACATTGGAAAAAAAAAAAAAGTCATTTAATTCTGAGATAGTAGATAGATAGACAGAAGAATAGATAGAGGGATAGATAGATAGACAGACAGATAGAGGGATAGATAGACAGATAGATAGAGGACAGATCGCTGCATTTCCCACGGTCGGCAGTGAGTTCACATTACCGGCCGTGGGAAATGACCGGTAATTACCTCTGCTGTCTGCTGCATTCATTCAGCGCTGTGTCTGTGACAGTCGCGGCTGGATGTAAGCAGCGCAGGACCTGTGGATTACGCCGGAGCTTTGGTGCGGGAGGGGTTAATAAAATGGTGAACGAGGCTTGTTTGTTTTATTTAAAATAAAGGATTTTTCGGTGTGCGTGTTTTTTCACTTTACTTACGGGTTGATCATGTCAGCTGTCACATAGACGCTGCCATGATCAAGCCTGGAGTTAATGGCGGTGATCCACCACCATTAACCCCTTGTATTACCCTGACCGCCACTGCTACACAGCGGCAGGAAGAGCCGGGGACACGCCGGTGCTGCCGCATAATGCATGCGACAGTGCCGGGGCAGCTGCGGCTGATATTCTCGGCTGTGGGAGGTGAGAGGGAGGCGGGGGACATTAACCCTGCCCCTCTCCCTTCCCAGCCTGAGAATACCGGGCCGCCGCTGTGTGCTTACCTCGGCTGGAAGGTAAATATACAGCGGAGCCCACGTTCTTTGTTTTCTATATTTCCGTTTGCTTTCTATGTGTGTTCTATGTGTCTGTGTCTGTGTTCTATGTCTGTGATGTCTGTGTGTCTGTGATCTGTGTGTGTGTTTACTCTGCACGGCTTCCTGTTCCTGTAATGACATCACTTCCCTGCAAAACCGCAGACAGGCGATGTACATTACCGGAGGTAAACCGCGAAATACCGCAGGGAATAACGCAGGAAAATGCAGTGAACCGCACAGAATTTGCTTCCTGCGTTATTCCCTGCGGGATTTCACGATTAACATTGGAGTCAATGTAGTGAAATCCCGCAGCAACGTGCGGAAAAGAATTGACATGCAATTGTTTTTGCTGCGGGAATCCTGCAGCAAAACATGCAGCTGTCAAATTCCGCCTAGTGCACACAGGATTTTTTTTGCCCATAGGATTTGCTGGTGATTCACTGCAGAGATGTTATGAACATTTTCTGCAGCGAAACATGCAGCAAAACCGCAAAAAATCCGCGGCAAAATCCGGTAAGTGCGCACATAGCCTAAGTAAGCATATCTTGACTCATAAAGAAACCTGGAGTGTTGAAGGACATTTCCAATGGTGTCCTGTGGTGGCCTTTGTTTGTTGTCTCTCGAAAGTGGAGGAGCAATGTTAATGTGGTCTAATGGCTAGAGCAAAATTAAGTCCCTGTCCTTTGCTGGTTGAGGTCACTTGATTTAGACTCCCACTATTAAGGGCAACATTGCAGCTGTGTCCTTGGTTTGTACACACGGATACTTGCCCGTAGTAATGATCTTGGTCAGATGATGCCCCAAATTGGATATCAAAATGAGTGAGGCTTATTAAAATCAAGACTAACTGTAACCCAGGCATTCCCTCCAGTAACCGGCAGGGACGTTGATGTACTCACCACACTGCTCCTCTACCCAGCTGTTCCTCTTACTCCTGTGCCCAACTCCCAGGCTCTGCGCTCTCCACGTTGGT
The DNA here is from genome assembly GCF_048569485.1 of Anomaloglossus baeobatrachus. Classification (NCBI taxonomy): domain Eukaryota; kingdom Metazoa; phylum Chordata; class Amphibia; order Anura; family Aromobatidae; genus Anomaloglossus; species Anomaloglossus baeobatrachus. The sequence goes on along the minus strand of NC_134364.1, from coordinate 60,301,776 downwards.
CCCCTGACCTCGTGCTTATGTCACACAAGAGCTCGCACACCGAATGTGTTCCCAGCCTAATGCTGGGAAGTATCAGACAAGTCCCTATTGTGTTACCAGCCTATGGCTGGTGTTGTGAATACGTTTTCCAGTTTAGGGCTCCCTCTTTTGGTCAGTGCTGGCGGTGCAGTTGATCTGTGGAATGAAAGCCACACACCTGTGGAGGACTGGCAATCAGGGTCAGATTGGGCTATTTAACTGAGTAGTTTTCTCTTGTTACTTGCCGGTGGTCAATGTCTGCTGTGTGTTAAGGACATTCTGTAACCAGCTCTGTTCACTACCAGAACTCCTCTCAGATAACTGGTCTTTGTACCTCTGCTGTTTGTTTTCCACTTTCTTGTTGTTTTTTCTGCTTTAATACTAAGGTTTGATTCCTATTTTGTCTTTGTGGAGTTCTTGGTGGAATGGGATCATTCCCTGCTGGGAGTGTCTATATACTTAGCTCCATGATTCTGCAAGGTATTGTGTTTGAGATGCTTGGAATTAATTCAGTCCCTCATCTGTATTAGTGTTTTGGGATCCCAGTAACATTTGAGTGCTGATTCAGAGGGGAGAGGTTGTGTGACCTCAGGATTTTTCCATATCAGAAGTGCTGGTATATATTAGGGTTTTTATGGCTGCAGACAGTTGCTCTCTCCTATCCTTTCCTATAAAGATAGTTTGGGTCTCACCTTTGCTAAATCTGTCTTTTCTAGCTTTGTATTGTGTTTTTCTATATCACCGTAGCCTTTACATGTGGGGGGCTATGTATCTATCTTTGGGGACTGCTCCAAGGCAGATTAGCTTTCTTATATCTCTATCTGTGAGATTATTTAGTTCTCCGGCTTTGTCGAGGCGTCCAGGTCATCGTAGGCATGCCCCTACTTCTAGTTGTGTGTCAGGATTAGGTCTGCAGTCCGTTAAGTTTCCAGCCACTCTGTTACCTTTTTGGGATTCCGCATTTTTTGAGCCTCCTCGGTCCCTGAATCATAACAGGCTGGGGTGTTCCAGGTGACACCTAATGTCTCCTCACTGGGAAGTACCAGGTATATACAGTTAGGTCCAGAAATATTTGGACAGTGACACAATTTTCGCGAGTTGGGCTCTGCATGCCACCACATTGGATTTTAAATGAAACCTCTACAACAGAATTCAAGTGCAGATTGTAACGTTTAATTTGAAGGTTTGAACAAATATATCTGATAGAAATTGTAGGAATTGTACACATTTCTTTACAAACACTGCACATTTTAGGAGGTCAAAAGTAATTGGACAAATAAACCAAACCGAAACAAAATATTTTTATTTTCAATATTTTGTTGCGAATCCTTTGGAGGCAATCACTGCCTTAAGACTGGAACCCATGGACATCACCAAACGCTGGGTTTCCTCCTTCTTAATGCTTTGCCAGGCCTTTACAGCCGCAGACTTCAGGTCTTGCTTGTTTGTGGGTCTTTCCGTCTTAAGTCTGGATTTGAGCAAGTGAAATGCATGCTCAATTGGGTTAAGATCTGGTGATTGACTTGGCCATTGCAGAATGTTCCACTTTTTTGCACTCATGAACTCCTGGGTAGCTTTGGCTGTATGCTTGGGGTCATTGTCCATCTGTACTATGAAGCGCCGTCCGATCAACTTTGCGGCATTTGGCTGAATCTGGGCTGAAAGTATATCCCGGTACACTTCAGAATTCATCCGGCTACTCTTGTCTGCTGTTATGTCATCAATAAACACAAGTGACCCAGTGCCATTGAAAGCCATGCATGCCCATGCCATCACGTTGCCTCCACCATGTTTTACAGAGGATATGGTGTGCCTTGGATCATTTGCCGTTCCCTTTCTTCTCCAAACTTTTTTCTTCCCATCATTCTGGTACAGGTTGATCTTTGTCTCATCTGTCCATAGAATACTTTTTCAGAACTGAGCTGGCTTCATGAGGTGTTTTTCAGCAAATTTAACTCTGGCCTGTCTATTTTTGGAATTGATGAATGGTTTGCATCTAGATGTGAACCCTTTGTATTTACTTTCATGGAGTCTTCTCTTTACTGTTGACTTAGAGACAGATACACCTACTTCACTGAGAGTGTTCTGGACTTCAGTTGATGTTGTGAACGGGTTCTTCTTCACCAAAGAAAGTATGCAGCGATCATCCACCACTGTTGTCATCCGTGGACGCCCAGGCCTTTTTGAGTTCCCAAGCTCACCAGTCAATTCCTTTTTTCTCAGAATGTACCCGACTGTTGATTTTGCTACTCCAAGCATGTCTGCTATCTCTCTGATGGATTTTTTCTTTTTTTTCAGCCTCAGGATGTTCTGCTTCACCTCAATTGAGAGTTCCTTAGCCCGCATGTTGTCTGGTCACAGCAACAGCTTCCAAATGCAAAACCACACACCTGTAATCAACCCCAGACCTTTTAACTACTTCATTGATTACAGGTTAACGAGGGAGATGCCTTCAGAGTTAATTGCAGCCCTTAGAGTCCCTTGTCCAATTACTTTTGGTCCCTTGAAAAAGAGGAGGCTATGCATTACAGAGCTATGATTCCTAAACCCTTTCTCCGATTTGGATGTGAAAACTCTCATATTGCAGCTGGGAGTGTGCACTTTCAGCCCATATTATATATATAATTGTATTTCTGAACATGTTTTTGTAAACAGCTAAAATAACAAAACTTGTGTCATTGTCCAAATATTTCTGGCCCTGACTGTATATGTCTTTTAGATAGCCAGTAACCTGTGGATCAGAGTTGAAGGCATTGGTCAGTAGGAGACAAAATGTAAAAGGCTTAGCTTCTTAAAAGATAGAAAGCCCTGCTGAGCTTTTTTCAGAGATATTGTGTTAAGGCTGGGTTCAAATAAAGTTTAACACTACATTGAGCGGCTGTATCGGGGTTTAGTTCGAAAACCCGCAAAACGTGACCTCAGTGTATGTATCAATGAGGCCATCGATTATAATGATGCATAAAACCGAATACAATTTTGTCGGGTTTGGAAGTAAATGCCGACGTAGCCACTGAATGTAGGGCTTGACATTACCTTTAGAAAAATCCAATAGGTTATTGAATCAATATCATAAAAATTGTTTCTAGTAGCAAGAAGATGAGTCTCAAAATTTGGCATCTTCTGCTGGAGCTTAGGTTCCCATTACTGTTCCTAAATCTACGTCTACCGAGCATCCTCTGGGCTTTTAGACCCCAATGTGTGATTAAGTTGTCCAACCCAAAAAAACCCTTTTGTTAAAAAAAATTGTGTTCTACTGTGAAAAAACTACCACGTCTTGGCAGTCAAGTAAGCGATTCACAGCACAACAATGTTTTTGCTACTGAGGGTAAAACATGTGTTCTTTACTAATTTGAACATGCTGATTCCAAATATGAACTCAGAATTTGCACAGCATGTCCAGATTTTGAGTTATACTTAGAAAAGGCCATACGCCTATTCAGGCAAAATGGTGTCTGCTTCTGTACTGATGTGAATGGGCTTATGCTAGAGTTGGGTTGTAGACATTTTCCAGATCAATGGAGACTGTTCATAGACTCTAGTAAAGCAAGCTTGAAAGCTGTTCTGTTGCACAATGGCAATGAAAAGCCATCTGTCCCCATTGCACATGCGGTTGGAATGAAAAAGACCTATGCTTCTATGCAGATCATTCTGAAATTGATTAAATATTCAGAACATCAATGGAACATTTGTGCTGACCTCAAAGTTGTTGCACTAGTCCTTGGTTTGCAGTTAGGTTACACTAAGCATATGTGCTTTCTGTGCCTATGGAACAGTCGAGATGACAACAACCATTATAAAATTAAACGGTGGCCCAATAGAGATGAACATAAGATTGGTAAGCACAATGTTCAACACGAATCACTTGTCGATCCACTTAAAGTTTATCTTCCACCTCTTCACATTAAACTAGGACTAATGAAAAATTTTGTAGTAGCAATGGATCGTCAAGGGAATGGATTTAAGTATCTGAAGGAAAAGTTTAGTGCATTGAAAACTGAGGCCAAACTCAAAGCAGGAATCTTTATTGGTCCTGAAATCCACCAACTAATCCATGATGAAATCTTCAAGAAAGAACTCACCCCACTTGAACTAACTGCATGGGATGCATTTATATTAGTAGTTCAAAACTTCCTTGGAAACGAAAGAGCAGAAAACTATGCTGAACTAATAGACAATATGCTTCAAGCATACGAAATGCATGGTGCCCGAATGTCATTGAAAATGCATTTCCTACATTCACATCTTGACTTCTTTCCTCCAAATATGGGTAATGTCAGTGACGAACATGGTGAGAGATTCCACCAGGACATTTCTACTATGGAAAAAAGATACCCAGGTCGCTTTAACACCAACATGATGGGCGATTACTGCTGGTTTTTGCAACGGGCCACTAGGACCACTCACAAGCGCAAAAGCAAGTGCCTGAAGCACTTTTAAAAGTACTCTGCTGAATGTCTGCTGAATGTACTCTGAAGAAATCGCCTGAATTCAAGGCGATTTCTTAAGCTACTATAAGTGATTTTTAAGTTTATTGGTTTATTTACCTATACTTCTTTTTCAATAAAAATGATAATACATGTTGTGAAACTGTGGGACATAACGATTCTGTATCTTTATTAATTGCTTATTTTAATTTTCACAAAAATTGGAATAACTTAATATCCTGACGTGCTACAAAAAAACTAACTTCAGATTTGGATTCAGCGCATTCGATTTAGTATAGCGCACATGGTTTTTGCCAAGTAGCAGACAAAAAGTGTTTATTTGTTGTGCTGTGATCAGCGCCCAATGACTGTACATTAATACGATATATTCTGAAATACCGGTGTATATATATTTTGTTAGAATTTTGCAATTTATTTTATTTTTTTAGCTGTTTTTTGTTTTGTTTTTGGAACTGTCGGCATGAGTTGAATGGAAATCTGTCTTCGTATTGGTTACCAAAAGGCAAGCATGAACAAAGTCAGTACTAATGTTTAGCCGTCTACGAATTGATACATACAGGCAAGGAGAATAAATCAAATTAAGTGAAATGCTAGCAGAAAGCCTGAGTCAGCCGCTTTCAACACGGGAAGACAAAGAGAGAGAATATAATGCCCCGGTGACTTTACCGATCATAGCTAAGAAAGTCTTTTCAAGCTCTAAATTCCGGTAATTATTTGCAATGTTTATAAATCTGGATAAACCATTATCTGGGTAGATGAATGATTCATTGTGTAAGATGAGGGTGAATTATCCAATCTGTCTAGATCCAAACTAAATCAATTTTTTTTGTCTGTATTCATGGTTAAGAAAACTTTTAGCCATTTTTTTACGGAGCTGATTTTGCATTGGGAATTGGGAAGTTCAGGTTATACCTCGGGCATGCAGGCAGACAGGGAAAGGTTTCTTTTTAAAAGATTTGTGCCAAAAGGGGCATCACAGGAGCAAATGGAAAATGATTATATGAAGGGAGGGGGGAAGAGCTCACTGTAACCAAAGAGGAATGGATGGGGGAGACTGCAGGGAACAACTAGGCAAAGAAGGGGGAAACTCATGTTCTGAACCTAAGGGGGTGGAGGACAACTCTGCTGTGACTAAGAGCAAAAGGATAAGCTGAGCTACTGCGACAGAGGGGAAAGCAGAGGAAGGGAAAGAACTAGTAGTGCTACTGGGACCAAGGAGAAATGGAGAAGGGGAAAGGAGAAACTGGTGTTTACTACTTGACATACAGTAGGAAAGGAACCCATGTGGTGATCCCAAGAAGGTGGTAAGTCTACTGTGACTAAGAGTAAAAGGAGAAACTGAACTACTGTGATAGAGAAGAAAGCAGAGGAAGGAGAGGAACCGTTGTTGCTACTGAGAGCAAAGAAAAATGGAGAAGAGGAAAGGAGAAACTGGTGTTTACTACTTGACATACAGTAGGAAAGGAACCCATGTGGTGATCCCAAGAAGGTGGTAAGTCTACTGTGACTAAGGGGTGCTTCACACACAGCGAGCTCGCTGCCGAGATCGCTGCTGAGTCACGCTTTTTGTGACGCAGCAGTGACCTCATTAGCGATCTCGCTGTGTGTGACACTGAGCAGCGATCTGGCCCCTGCTGCGAGATCGCTGCTCGTTACACACAGCCCTGGTTCGTTTTCTTCAAAGGTGCTCTCCCACTGTGACACACAGATCGCTGTGTGTGACAGCGAGAGAGCGACAAATGAAGCGAGCAGGGAGCAGGAGCCGGCGTCTGGCAGCTGCGGAGGCTGGTAACTAAGATAAACATCGGGTAACCAAGGTGGTTACCCGATATTTACCTTAGTTACCAGCCTCTGCAGCTCTCACGCTGCCTGTGCTGCCGGCTCCGGCTCTCTGCACATGTAGCTGCATTACACATCGGGTTAATTAACCCGATGTGTACTGTAGCTAGGAGAGCAAGGAGCCAGCGCTCAGTGTGCGCGGCTCCCTGCTCCCTGCACACACAGCTAAGCGGTGTGCGCTGGTAACTAATGTAAACATCGGGTAACCATACCCGATGTTTACCTTAGTTACCAGTGTCCGCAGCTTCCAGACGCCGGCTCCGTGCAAGCGCAGCGTCGCTTGCACGTCGCTGCTGGCTGGGGGCTGTTCACTGGTCGCTGGTGAGATCTGCCTGTTTGACAGCTCACCAGCGACCATGTAGCGATGCAGCAGCGATCCTGACCAGGTCAGATCGCTGGTCGGATCACTGCTGCATCGCTAAAGTGTGAAGGTACCCTAAGAGTAAAAGGAGAAACTGAACTACTGTGATAGAGAAGAAAGCAGAGGAAGGAGAGGAACCGTTGTTGCTACTGAGACCAAAGAAAAATGGAGAAGAGGAAAGGAGAAACTGGTGTTTACTACTTGACATACAGTAGGAGAGGAACCCGTGTGGTGAACCCAAGGTAGAAACTCTGCTGTGACTAAGAGTAAAAGGAGAAAATGAGCTACTGTGACAGAGGGAAAAGCAGAGGAAGGAGAGGAACTGTCTTTGTGTAGCATCCCTGACTGCATGAGGGTGCTACAGGAAACTACATCCTGCCCCCCAGGGTGCAGGGCCTACCTCCATGGTTCCAAGTTCTGATCATCAGTGTCAGTAACACCCGCACTACAAATCCCAACCATACCTCACACCAGACCTGTACAGACACACCAGTGGGTTGGTCAGGTTGGAGCAGGGCCGCCCACCTAGGGGTCAGGTAGACTGGTGGGAGGGGAGACAGGTTGTTGAGAGTTAGCCCTCAAAGAGTGAGGAGCTAGGGAGTTGGAGCTCCCAAGGAGGTGACAGGTTGGGTCGCAGATGGTGGTCCAGGACCACAGGAGTCGGATACCCGGTCGCAGGGTATTGGAGAGGGTGTAACAGACTTAGTTCTGGAGAACGGTTGGCACCAGAAGTCCAGTAACTGGACCGGTACTGAGCGCGGCGGGGTACTGGACCCTAGATCAGGGAGTAGCTTCACACAACCTAATAATTCACCTGTTGAGGATAGTCTCTTAATGAACTTTCCCCAAGAGCTCAGAGATTGAAGGCATCAGCACAACATCGGGGATAGGGTTCTCCAAATTACACAACCCACTGAAATCCCAAGTGCCAGCCATCAAGAGCACAGCTGCCATACACACTGGTAGCGGGCCCCGAAAGCTTCAAGTCGAGGGTCCACAACGATCAATCAATATATGCACGGAGCCAGGGCTCCGGACTTACCAAGTGACACTGGTGGGAGCAGGACCTGGATGGGCCCCCCTCCCGTAGAGACTAAGGTGCCTAGAGACTTTGGTTTACCATCTGGGTGAGTGTCTGCTTATTCCATCTAATCCAGCACCACGACTACCGCAGTGAGTAATCTGACCCCTGCACCCTGCTTTCCAAGGCCAAGCCACCCGTTTACCAAATCTCCACTGTCCGGGGCCTTCCCTACCTGCAGAGGGACTGACACCTGGCTGCCCCACACCATCTGCCCGGTACTTCCTTCGAAAACAGAGGAATGGGAGGAACTGTAACTGCTACTGAGACCAAGGAAAAATGGAGAAGTGCAAAGGAGAGATTGGAGTGGACTACTTGACATACCGTAGGAGAGGAACCCATATGGTGAACCAAAGCAGGTTGAAACTCTGCTGTGACTAATGCGGGCGTCACACGATACGATCTATCGTGTGATCACACGAGCGATCGTACCCGCCTCCGTCGTTTGTGCGTCACGGGCAATTACTTGCCCGTGGCGCACAAAGTCGTTAAACCGCCGTCAGACGCACTTACCTGCTGAGCGACGTCGCTGTGGGCGGCGAACATCCACTTCCTGAAGGGGGAGGGACGTTCGGCGTTACAGCGACATCACACAGCCGCTGGCCAATAGAAGCGGAGGGGCGGAGCTGAGCGGGACGTAAAGATCCCGCCGACCTCCTTCCTTCCGCATAGCCGGCGGGAGCCACGGGACGCAGGTAAGCTGTGTTCATGGTTCCCGGGGTGTCACACGGAGCGATGTGTGCTGCCCCGGGTACGGTGAACAACCGGCGCAAAGAAGAATAAACGTTTTTTTTAAAAATGAGCAATGTGTCAACGATACACGATTTGTAACCGATTTTTGAACTTTCAGAGTCGCTCGGAGGTGTCACACGAAACGACGTCACAAATGATGCCGGATGTGCGTCACGAAAACCGTGACCCTGACGACATATCGCACGATAGATCATCTCGTGTGACGCCTGCATAAGAGTAAAAGGAGAAACAGAACAAATGTGACAGAGATGAAAGCAGAGAGAGGGGAGCACTGGTGGTGCTACTGTGATCAAGGAAAAATGGAGAAGTGGAAAGGAGAGACTGGAGTGGACTACTTGACATAGAGTAGAAAAGGAACCCATGTTGTGAACCCAAGAAGGTGGAAACTTTGATGTGACTAGGAGTAAAAGGAGAAAATTAGATACCGTGACAGAGGGGGAAACAGAGGAAGGGGGAAAACTGTTGCTGCTACTGTGGCCAAGGAGGAATAGAGAAGTGCAAAGGAGAGACTGACGAGCACTACTTCACATACTGTAGAAGAGGAACCCATGTGGAGAACCAAAGGAGGTGGAAACTCTGCTGTGACTAAGAGCAAAAGGAGAAAATGAGCTACCATGACAGAGGGGAAAGAAGAGAAAGGGGAGGAACTTTCGCTGATACTGATGTGTCGCCCTGGGCAAGCCAGGGGACACAGGTCACAACACCACCACACCCCACACTCCAGGTAGGCACACCTGCTAACCAGAAATCCTTGTTGCCTTGCTCCAGGAGTCGGTTGATGCACACCAGGGGGTGGGCCAGGCGGTTGGCTCCGCCCACCAAGGAGCTCACAACTCTGGAGGCAGGAAGTAACCAGGCAGTTTTAGCCCAGGGCGAGGTTGTGTCAACAAGTGAAGCCCAGGCAGGGCTAGAGTAAACAGAGAAGTGAAAGTGGTGAAAGTAAGGAAAGTAGTAAAGGAGAAGAGTAAGCAAAGTGACAGAAGGAAAGAAAGCCTGAGAGCCCCGCTTTGTGTAGGGCCAGAACAGCAAGGTCAGCGACGGCGGTGACTGTTTGGAGGGGGACCGTTTGGAAGTTCCTGGAAGGACCCCGTTGGCTGTGTGCCCGGTGGTCTGGAGCAGTTTTCCGAAGGACAGTCAGCACCAGGGCAGGGGCCTCTCGGACCCCGGCAAGGCTAGGAGTCGCCAAATTTGCCAAATCCGTCAGTGACGGGGACGCAGATCCCCCAGCAACCAAGTCCCGATTGACGGCAACAGCCCGACCATTACCGGGGAGACGCCGCCACCGCCAAGGCACAAGTTTCCCCAGGGCCAGCGCCTGCGGGCAAAGTGTAGAGCTCCTCCGGCCCAGATTGCAGTCGGGGAGCGGGTAACCGGAGGGAATCCACCGCTACCATCAGACAACATAGGTGCAAGGAAGAGAAACGTCACCGTTACCTACCGGGAGTGCAGGTGCAGCCGTCTGTGGGACCGTCCTACCAGCCGTTGGTTTACCGTACAAACTGTGTCCGTGTGTCAGGCTGAGTGAGTACCATAGTGCCGCAAGGCACAGCGCTGCCCCCGCGCCCCTGCGCCCTCCAGGCCCTACACTTCACATCTCATCACCGGGCCCCGGGATCACCAACCCCTACCCACGGAGGGGCAACACAACACCTGGCTGCTCCGCATCACCATCCCCGGGACCCCCACACTGAGCAGCGGTGGTGCAATCACCACAACCGTGGGTGGCGTCACGAACTATAACAATCCCCACACCCAACAAACACCCCCTTTCACTCACGGGCGAGGAGTGTCGCTCGAGACACCCCGGGATCCGGCCCACGGCTTGAGCCACCAGGAGCAACTGCCGGACCCGAGCAGAAGGGGTGAGCGCGGTGTGCTGACACCCTCCTCCCCGCCCGCGACACTGAGACCAAGGAGGAATTGAGAAGTGAAAAGGAGAGACTGACAAGGACTACTTGACATACAGTAGGAGAGGAACCTGTGTGGTGAACCAAAGGAAGTGGAAACTCTGCTGTGACTAAGAGTAAAAGGAAAAAACTGAACCAATGTGCCACGGGAAAGAAGAAAGGGGACGCACTGGTAGTGCTACTGCGATCAAGGAGAAATAGCATTGTGAAAAGCAAAGACTGATGTGGACTATTTGACATACAGTAGGAAAGGAACCCATGGGGTGAACCAAAGGAGATGGAGGACAGTCAAAGTGTCGCGGGCGGGGTTTCCTAGCAGCCAAGACCCGATAAAAGGCAACTGTCCAAGCCTGGTCGGGGTCCGCAGGCCCTGCCTGTGTGTGCTGGCTTCACTTCGCTCCCCGGTTTGGTACCGGCGGGCCACCGCCCGACCCCGGTCCTACGGTTCCGCGTTGATTCGCCTCTCCTGCAGACGGCCACCACCGTCTGCCAACCTTGCTCTTAGTGCCTGGGCCACACACCCGGACACCGTCAGTTTACTCCTCCACTACTCTTCACTCCTCACACTTGCACTTCCCTAACTGAACTGACTTCTTTTTCCCACCTCCAGGACTGTGAACTCCTCAGTGGGTGGGGCCAACCGCCTGGCTCCACCCCACCTGGTGTGGACATCAGCCCCTGGAGGGAGGCAACAAGGATTTTGTGTCTGGCTGATGTGCCTGTCTCGGGGTGGGAGGGGTGTTCTGCAGTACCTGTGATGACCTGGCTAGTCCAGGGCGCCACAAAAGGAGAAACAGAACTAATGTGAGGGGAAAGGAGAGAAAGTGGGTTACTGGTAGAGCACCTGGAATAAAGGAGAAATGGTGAAGTGGAAAGGAAACATGAACTACTTGACATACAGTAGGAGAGGAACCCATGTGGTGAACCAAAGAAGGTGTAAACTCTGCTGTGAAAAAGAGTAAAAATGCTGAACACATCAGTATAACACTAAGTAAATTTCTAAACTAGTGATGAGCAAGCTCTAAGATGCTCAAATGCTCGGTACTTGAAACGAGCAGGTCGGACACTCGGACGATCTCAGCTCGATTGCTAAGTATGATGGAAGTCAATGGGAAACTTGAGCATTTTTCCAGAAGAGTCTCAGAGAATGATCAAGATTCCCACTGACTTCCATTGTACTTGGTAATCGAGGTGAGCTTGTCCGAGTGTCTGACCTGCTCAATTCGAGTACCAAGCACCAGAACATGGTAGTGGTCTCTCATCACTACTCTATAACTGTTTAAGGATCATGCCCACATATAGCACATAGCATAAAAAAATCTAAAAAATAAGTAATGCAAAATTCTGGATATTTTTGTTTTTTTAAATCTAGTCACTTTTCGCAAGATGGTTCATCTTTAAAACACTTTGTATTGCACCTAAATATAATGACTGCTCCACCTGAAGAACCTTGAGGAGGGTTGACCTCCGACCAACTACTCCCATTTTCTCAGTACTATCCTCTCAGCTATCTTATTTGGGGAAAGGAAACAAAAAATTCACACATATAGCATAAACTCAAAAATATTTTCATTAAATCTGGTCATTTATGGAACTTGGGATCGATGAGTCAAGAGAAATAGTGAGAACATATCTGTGCCACATTTTCCAAGCAAAGGAAATACCCAAAATGATGGCTACCATGACTAAGACAAATGGGGAGACCCCTGCTTCACTGGGGGACACAGAAAGAAAAGGGCCCCTGTTAAAGAACAGTATATGGCAACTTTGTAGCCCAAGAGCTCATCATAATGCACAATTCCACCTGCTTTGGAGGTAGAAATAACCCCCTTACCTCTTAGGCCCTTGTGTGGTTGCACCAATGATATGTCCGCCCCTACTTTATTCAGGATTAATACTTGGAAAGACGAGCTAGTGCCACTCTAACCAAGATTAATGGGAGGGTGCAGCTTTAGCCACGGAGCACAAGGAGGGAAGCCTTGTTGTCATCAAGGCCTAAAGGGGTAAAGATTTTGCATATCAACAGTGTAAATGGTGGGAAACTCTGCTGTGAGAAACAACTTTCCAGAATTTCGCACTAAGTGGCACTGCTGTATTAGTGAATTGTGGCCAAAGAAAGCATAACCATCTACCCATAGAGTTGCGAAATATATATTTTTTAAAACTGATTATCTTGATCTCACGATATGTATAGTCAGGAAGGTAAGTGATAAAAAAAACATTGTGGAAATATCTAGAAAAATAAGCCCTGCTGCGGGAAGCTACTTTTCAAATTTAAGCTTATACAAGGGCACTGTTGTCATGTTGTGACTGTGGGATAGCAAGGAACAGGGGATTGCTATACTGTTCTCACTCTAGGGGACCCTAAGCTAAGCCTCACCTCTGGATTACCCCAGATGGTGGAGACGCCAGAGTCCAATGTCTTACTATACTCCTGAGTAATGCTGATCTGTTCCCTTCCTCCCAGAAGGGAGTGCAAAGGAAACACAGATGAGACAGAGAGGGATAACAGAAACTCAATCACACTGCACACACACACAGGAATAAACAGTAAGAAACTAAAGAGAAAGGCAAGGGAAGTAAAGCAGCAATAAAAGAACAAGGGTTTAACACCACAACCGCACACAACAATAAAATACTACAACCACTAGTAAGTCTGGATCACAACACCTCACCAGACCAGTATAGAGAAGCTATAGCTGGCATTAAAGGAAGTGTCCAGCCAGCATATATATGGTAGCAGGGGAGCGAATGTAACTGGCTCTCCTATAGTATGTGATTAACAAGCTATAGCTGGCATTAAAGGAAGCGTCCAGCCAGCATATATAGGAGGAAAGCAAATATAACAGGTTCTCCCATAGCATGTGACCCAGAAGACTAACAAGCAGACTAGTAGAGATTAACTCTTGATAGCCTGCCCATGAACAACAGTTCTGTAAGTCTGATCACAGCCATCAAAGGAGTTAGCAGACAGAGTGCAGGACTTTGAAGTTCGCCGCCATGATAGTTGGCAATGTATGCAAAAACCTCCTTGTGACAACTGATGTGACTACTTGGGGACATTTTTTCCAGTGGACAAGGCAAGGTTCATCCCCTTTACCCCATGGTTACAACAAGCCTTGTCTAATTTTAAAAGGAGGAGTTCTTGTGGCTATTGTGGAAGGTCGGGCACTGTTGTTACTGCTGGGGGTAATGGAAGTTGGTGTGAGTACAGGTGAAAGGACAGCCCTGCAGTGATTACCGGGGGGACATAGGGAAACACAGCTCTATTTCTGAACATCTGTATAGGTAAGGCAGCCGGCGGCCCCCGACATCATGTGTAATTCATGCGTGGGCAGATTTGCATTGTCAATCTGTTAACCTTAGGACTTCTTGATTTCTATTCTATTCATAACCCGTGTCTCTGTAATGGGAGAAAATAAAATAGCAAAGCTTTTCATAATCCTACCTGTCATGAATAATTTATACCTGTTCTACATAGGGTCATCGCTGATGAATCTCCCTGAAAACTGGTTTCCTTTTGTTTGTGTGAAACAATTTGTATGTATAGTAAAGCGGTGTTTTCTCAGCAGGCGTTCGAAATATTATTAGTTTCTATAGTAACAGCGATGTCAATGGTTCCATTTGTGACTCTTAAAAAGTCATGTACATTTATAAAAATAACACGTGTAATGTAACAGTGCAAATCAGCGCCAGTCGGGAACTGATGGGAAAATAATTGTTTGCATGGGAATCCTCTGGCATTTTAATTATATTCCTCTCCTGCTGAAATCAGAGCTATTCCTGGTGCTTCTGCTGTAAGAGCGGATGGCAAACTCCACTGACCCCGGCCAGAGCGAGGAGCCGCAGGCTGATGAGGTCTGCCGTCACCGGCCAGAGCGAGGAGGCGGGAGCACATCGGACGGCGCAAGTGTGGCGTCCCTGAGGCTTCAGTCGCCACAGGCTACTACACCTCACCAGAGGTGCAGTATTCATCCCGGATAAGGAGGAGGTCATTGCTGGTAAACCACAACCCACAGTTAGTTGCCCTCTCACCGGGACTGGGTTAGGGTAGGGTCACTTGGATACTTGGATGGTCACGGCAAGGTATGGGACCTCCCACCCACTAGTTCAGCAAACCAGGGGGGGGTGGAAGTACACAATGGGGAGTGAGGCGACACACACACACACAGACTCAGTCAGTCAGTGACGGTTAGCCAACAACAGGGAACAAGTGAGACATGGGGAGAACGTGGTCACTGAGGGTTGAGCTGATAGCTCCCTCAGGACTAGGTGCACACATCAGGGTGCGGAGCCCTAGGCTGGAGGGCACTGTACGTCCCACCAGCGGAATCCACCGGGCAGAGAATTTCAAGTCTTCTGGCCCACATACAGTTCCCGGGGCAAAGCAGCATACAGAGCCAGGAGTCATGACACAAGAGCGGCACCAGTAATGGACAAGCGCTGCCTGCCATACGAGACAGGAACGGAGCTAATCCAAGGGCTTGAGTCCCAGTGTAGCTTCAAGCCGCAGGGACTCACACAACACAGCGCAGTGAGGAAGGACTCATAGAGAAAAACACCGGTTCTGCCCTCCGAACTATCCGGGATCAGCTGGAGCCCATGACAGCGAAGTCTGGCAGTCCAAAGGCGGTAACATCTCAGTGAGTAAAGAACTTTGATTGCAACCCCTGTGTCGCTGCCTTACTTTACCACTTCCAACCCTGCGCTCCGCTGAAAGCTTACTACTACTCCCAGCCTCCCTGAGGCCTAGCTCTGCCTGTGGAGAGTTGTACCAACTCAGCTGAGCTACCATCTGCCCCCAGAAAAATACTCCCACAGCGGCGGCTCCCATTATAGCCACACTCCATAGGTGGCATGACGAATAACTACTATCCCCATCATCATCACCCTTTTATTAACACCACCGGGGTCACGGAACCGAGTAACCCCCTAGACCCCGTGGATCCGTCACAAGGACATCACTACATCACACCGCCTGCGCCGATCAGACTGAGCAGAGAAGAAGCAGAGTCATGTCACTCAATACGGGAGCAGTGTGAAAGGGGCATCATTAATATATCGTGCCACAAAGGAGACACTATGATATGGTGGACAAAGGGGCATTATTAATATGTGGCACAGACATGGCATTAATATATGGTGGCAAAAGGGGCATTATATACATGTGGCACAGAAGGGGCATTATTAACATATGGTGACCCAAGGGGGCATTATTAATATGTTGTGGTACAGAGGAGGCGTTAAAATATGGTGGGCATTATTAGTGTGTGGCAGCATAGAGGAGGTATTATTAACATATGGAGAAACAAATGGGGCATTAATATATAAGTGAGATGTCTGTGTGTTAAATTCTGCAGAGATGAAATGTGGATGTTTTCATAGCGGTCTGGGATGGATGGAGATAAATGACTCCAATCAGAGGAGATCTCACCTGGATTTCCCTGTAATCTCTCATACAATCTGCAGAGCTCGTATCCACCATTATATGGCTGTCTTATTAAACTCTGTTCAGTGTTTATCGCATTTTGTAATAACCTTATGGCAGCATTATGTGTCCACATATAGTGGGATTAGTGGTAAATTGGCTTTGGAATATTTGGCTTTGTTCAGTAACAGAATAGTATTAATATATAATTATTATTGTACTTGGGCAGAACGGAGGCTCATTGATTAGCAATGTACGGTGCCTCAGTAATTAGCACTGTACAATGGCTCAGTGGTTAGCACTGTGCAGTGGCTCAGTGGTTAGCACTGTATAGTCTCTCAGTGGTTAGCACTGCACAATGGCTCAGTGGTTAGCACTGTACAATGGCTCAGTGGTTAGCTCTGTGCAATGGCTCAGTGGTTAGTACTGTACTGTGGCTCAGTGGTTAGCACTGTGTAATGTCTTGGTGGTTAGCACTATACGATGGCTGAGTGGTTAGCACTGTACTGTGGCTCAGTGCTTAGCACTGTGTAATGTCTTAGTGGTTAGCATTATACAATGGCTCAGTGGTTAGCACTATATGCTGGCTCAGTGGTTAGCATTGCAGCGCTGGGGTCCTGGATTCAAATCTCACCAAGGACAAAATCTGCACGGAGTTTGTATGTTCTCCCCGTGTTTGCGTGGGTTTCCTCTGGGGTCTCCGGTTTCCTCCCACACTCCAAAGCCATACAGATAGGGAATGTAGATTGTGCTCCCTAATGGGGACAGAGATGATGTATGTATAGTACTGTGGAATATGATGGCGCTATATAAGCAGAGCATTAAAAATAAATGCTGTTCAATATATACTGGTGGCAGTATTATTTGTCTCCTATAAAACATTAAAAAAATTAAATAAAGAAATATTTATATATATATTGCTCACAAAAATAAAGGGAACACTTAAACAAGGATTTTGTATTTTGGTGTTCCCCATATTTTTTTGAGCAATATATATATATATAAAATTTTACTTTGCAAGCAGAACAAATATAGAAGTTGTCTAAAGGGCTAAAGCCCATAGGACTCTGCTTGCGCCCCTGGATGGACAGACAGACAGGTAGATAGATCAATAGGCAGATAGATAAAATAATTGAATGATAGACAGAAGAATAGAAAGATTCATAGATAGATAAATAGATCGAGGCGGAATAATAGACTGAGCTGAATACATAGACAGATTTATAAATTATATGCTCCGGGACATCATTTATTTTCATTACACCTGTCAGCCACTAGATGGCGATGCTGAAATCCGCAGTGGAAGCCGCATAATATTTGATAAGAGGTAGTTAATAAACTATACTAGGGCCGGATTAATAATGTATGTGCTGAAGAAAAAAATTACTGCTCACAGCAAAAACAATTATTTTCGCTATCGCCTTTCCTTTCTTTCTTCAGCTAACCTTTCACCCACCGCGCCTGCCTATTTTATTCTCATCAGTAAAAACAAGAGAATGCTGAGGATGGCCAGCAAGACGGAGCGGAGATGCCAATATATACCTTGTGTGGGTGATTAGAGAGCAGACATAACTCCAATGCACTCTGGGAAGAAACGTCCGTCTATATGGGTAATGCTAAATAATATGGAGGTTATGACTGATGGTGTCGGAGAGCGATCACAGATATCCGCTTGCTGTTACTGAATGGAAACCTTCATTTTTACTTTTAAAATATGGATACCTCAACACCAGGAAAGAAAAGTCATGGATTTATGGAAATCATAGGATGGATAATGGTGAAAAATGTGCAAAAAAAATGTCAAAACATTGAGTATGGAGTATGAATACCTTGTGCAGAAATTCCCACACTTACAGCCTTGTTCTGCTGTGCTGAATGCACTTGGGCAAATCATCAAGATCCTCTGCTGGCAGCTCCTGTGTAATCACCAAAAAATGACATCCTAGATGTGATCGATGGGAGACATGTCCGGAGACACTGGAGCCATGGTAGAAGGATGGACAAAGATGGCAAACAAGAAGGTGGGAAGGAGTGCTGAATTATTTGGTTACACTTAAGGGTACTTTACACGCTGCGACATCTCTAGCATCGGCTGGCGATGTCGAGCGCGATAGTCCCCGCCCCCGTCGCACATGCGATATCTTGTGATAGCTGCCGTAGCAAACATTATAGCTACGGCAGCGTCACACGCACATATCTTGTCGGCGACGACGCTGTGACTGTCGAACAATCCCTCCTTCAAGGGGGAGGTGCGTTCGGCGTCACAGCGACGTCACTAAGCGGCCGGCCAATAGAAGCGGAGGGGCAGAGATGAGCGGGACGTAACACCCCGCCCACCTTCTTCCTTCCGCATTGA
Source organism: Anomaloglossus baeobatrachus (assembly GCF_048569485.1). Classification (NCBI taxonomy): domain Eukaryota; kingdom Metazoa; phylum Chordata; class Amphibia; order Anura; family Aromobatidae; genus Anomaloglossus; species Anomaloglossus baeobatrachus. Next base: position 60,283,588 of record NC_134364.1, on the reverse strand, counting down.
CAGTGGACGCAGGTAAGGAGATGCTTATCGTTCCTGCGGTGTTACACATAGCGATGTGTGATGCCGCAGGAACAAGGAACAACATCGTACCTGCAGTTGGAGCGACATTATGAAAATGAACGACGTGACACAGATCAGCGATTTTTGACTGTTTTGCGCTCGTTCATCGTCGCTCCTAGGATTTACACATTGCGATGTCGCTACCAGCGCCGGATGTGCGTCACAACAACCGTGACCCCGACGATATTTCGGTAGCGATGTTGCAACTTGTAAAGTACCCCTAAGGGTGCACCAAGTGCCTGGGTGTCATGAGTGCGTCCCGCCTAGGAGAGATCTCAAGCGAGTCAGGAATCAGAAGGTCACAGCACTTTATTCCTTGCAGATCCACTACTGATACTTCAGTGTCATCTACTTGCTTGTAGTGCTGTAAGGGCTAAGCACTCTTTCCTGTCTGGCTACTGTCTGTAGCTTTTATTTCAGGTGCAGCTCTTTTGCTACCACTCCCCTTCGCTAGATAAAGTCACGTGTTCTATCATCTGACGCCAGTGACAGAATCTGAAACCTGATTTTCTTGCGGTCTACTTTGGAAGGACCTGGGCTCTGGAAGAAGCTTTTGTCTTGTGTCGTTTGCTGCTGTGGTGTTGGTCCGGAGTCACATTTGCGAGTGACTCACGTGTAATACGCACGCATCTCACATCGCATCACCCAGCACAGCTGCACACTCTCCGAACAGGAGCGGGTGAGCATCATGTATTTCTATGCAGCTAAGACACTTCTGTGCCAAGAGCAGCAGGCCGTACCAGGTGATGCAATGCAAGATTCGCGCTTTACACGTGAGTCACTCACAAGTGTGACTCCGGACTTAGTTGCATAATAGATGCTTGGAGCGGTTTTCTCTTTCGTGTCTATTTTCCCTGTCTGTTTCCCTATCCTTGTGCTTCTTTATTGTAGAGGCAAGACTAGCGCTCTCACCAGCCTGCTCACTAGCCAGGGTGAGTTTAGGGCAAACAAGGGCTTAGGAATGGGATTGGTAACGGAGGGGAAGGACCCGTATAGGGACGTCAGGGAGTGCAGAGTACAGCCTCAGGTGAGTATAGGTGGTGAGCCCACTCCCCTCTCCTTCGCGAGAGGACCCTCCCTTGTATTGGGGCCCCTGAAGCAATGAAGGTGGAAATCTGAATTCCTATTTCACCCTTCCAGCCACAATTGCTTTTTACGCTTGAAAGGTATACTCTGTGAAAGGAATCCGTCCAACAGAAAAGCCGAAAGAGAAAATTTGCTCATTACGATTTTGGAACTAATTAATGACTTATGAAAGGACAATGAACAAATGTCATTTCTTGACGCTGAAAAAAATCCAAATTTCATCCAAGAAAAACTCCTAAATTAAAAATAACTAATAAAAAAGTGATGTATGTTTATTGAATGATTTTAGTCTTCAGAATTCTTCCTAAAGGACTGTTTATAAATATATTAGTCATGAAGTTCAAGTAACCTGATTTTTCGGCACCTTGAGAGAAGGCGATGTGTATTAATTCCCCCCTCTCCTTCACTTGTCCTGTAAAAATAGTTTGTTAGTAGCAGCTCATGAGAATCCTTCTGGGTCCTTTTCGCACTTGTAATTGTCTATTAGCATAGGAATAATCATAGAACATTCCATCATGACTTGTCCCCACGGGAAAGAAGTGCCAACCTTTAGGACACGACCTTCACATCCTTTGTGAAGCTTTGGGACTAAATTAAATTACCCTGTCACTTGCATCAAGCTCATCTGTCAGCTTAATCCTTCTCGTTATACATTCAGATGTTTGAGAATATAAACTTAGTCTCCATCTTCTTCGTGAAGATTCTTCCACCGGCTCCAAATTTTTACAAATTTGCGTAAATATTTTTTAAAAAACAGATTGATGCTTGTTACTGACAGTCGAATCCCCATGATTTTGGATTAGGCTGAGGTTAGATATTCCGTTTTATTGTGTTCACATGTAGCTGTAGGGGACAGAAGGTCTCTACCACAATGGGACCTGAATGCCTAATCTTGACCTCGAGATAATCTATGGCGGAGGAAGCTTGTTACTTGCTTCCTTGAAGCAACAAAATGCCTTCTTAGCGATTGTAGGAGGATTGTCTAACTGGCAGCTCTATGTGATAAGATATGCTTTTAAGAGTTAAGAAGTAGAAGATTTTAAAAGAAAACATAACTTAGAGGTGCTTAAAAGGGAAGCTGTCAGGGCAATTTTAGTGGTATGGCCATAATAAGTTGTGGCACAACAATAAAAATAATACCAGTTTTGTAGTAATCCGATGTGGCAATGTTGAGAAATCAAGCGTTGAAGCCGCATGCAAATTAGCCTGGACGTGCATTGGGGGTGTGTCAATGTGTAAGGAGGTGGACTTGTTGTGTTTCCCCCTGAAGACACCAATCGCGTTGTTGTAATGTGAATAATGTCTTGCGTCATTGTAGAAGTAATGTGTCATATGAATTGTAATGTATAATGTGTCACATTGTTGTATGTGTTTTGTCAGACTGTAGGGAAAGAGATAGTTAACAGTTGGGACTTGCTCCTAGTGTGAGGGATTAGCATGCAGGGAAAGAGACAGTTTCCTGTTTAAAAGGTCAGATAGGGCCCAGCTTGTGACAGAAACAGACCTATGGTCTGAATATTCGTCAAGGCTGCATGCAGTGGGTGACTTGTAATGACAAAGGAGACTGGAATGCTATCATTCTTCTACGGAACTGAGAGAGACACAATGAAAGAAAGCTTTGAGTCCAAGAACCAGCCAAAGAAGAGAGTGACACAATAGGGAGGTGTCACAGTAGGGGCAATAGGCTATGCCACCCGTATAGGACAACACACAGGAAGGGGGACGGAATGCCTTATAGCTAGGGAAAGGGTTACGTGGTGACCCCTGAATATGACCTGCAGCTCACTCTCACTGCTCTCACCAGCCCTATACAGGTTACCCACCTATCACCAAGCAGGAATACCTGAGGCCCTATTTCACCCTGGCAAATGAGCCCTAAGTAAGGATGGAGGGTATGAGCTTTTCATCAACACCATTAACACTGGAGGAAGACACAAGGGAACAATGCAGGAGAAACACAACTGCAATCACCAGAGCCCTGGTAGATAGCAAAGACAAACACTTATCTGAGCTGTAGCAACCACAAGAGTGAGTCTAGCACAACAGCAGATGACCTCTCTACAGCTCAGTAAGGAACAAACCATAAACCGCATCCAAATATCCCCAGGGAGAGATTTATAAAAAAGTAAAAGGCTGGCAGCTGAGAGGAAAAACTGACAGTCTCCCAAGGTCCGAGAATCCACTGCTACAGAAACAGGGTACTGTCCTATAACATGTGCTGCCAATCTCTGGGATTTCCTAACACTTGCTACCACTGGATTGTCAGCCGGCCAAGAGACCTCCGTAACAGTCCGTGATACATCCATGACAGGAGGGTCTGTTAAGAGCACGCCTAGCAGCAAGGCCCTAAGTAGCTTACATTTACTTAAAGGTAATGATATAGTCCATGAGCCAAAGTGAGTGTCCTGGGTGGGAGTTCCCTGAGCATCAAAGAGCTCCGAGCTTGAGTCCGGCCATAATGGCAAACCCACTCCTTTACAAAGAGAATTTGATGTAGAACTGCAAGAAGATAGAATGATTTCCATGATCTATACTCTACTGCTAGGTTGGGTTGTGCTGAACCGCCAAGACCTATGTGAAAAGGTGAAAGTGGAGAAGGTGATTGGAATGGTGCCTTGTGCTATTGAAATGTACAAGAAGTTGTGTACTCGCTAGCTCATGTACAGTACATAGTTGTCACAAAAGGACTAAGTAAATATATATATTGCTTTTCTGAAACTGGTGATCTCTCATCTTGAATAAGTCAACATCTGGTCCTGGCTGAAGCCATCAGCATCATGCGGCCTAAATGGGCATAAAGTCTCCATCACACATATACACCTAACCAGCATGCCCATCTTTCATGTAGTGTACCGGGGTGTAAGAGAACGGCAATTTGCTCACGACTACCGTAATGTGCCACGTTACAGATACACTTGGAGTCCACTTGATTTCTCAGTGCTGGCACATCGGATTACTACAAGATTACTACACTATGTCCTATATAGTCATACCTCTAGTTCGATTAGTAAAATCATCCTGACATGTTCTCTAAGTTATATAATTTACTATTATACTTCATTTATGGCAATAGATCCGATCATTATGTATCTTCTCAGTGCTCCACTTCTAGTCTTGTGCTTGGACATACCATAGGAGAAAGTTTTCTATATTGGCTCCTGAGCAGAGTTGTCTGTATGAAGGGGGCTGGCTGAGAGCTCATCTCATAAGTTAAGCTATTCTTTATTCTGTTTAGTGTAAGTATTGGTATATTGCAGAGATGGATAATACACTTTTTAAAGACAAACACAAGGAGAGGAAGGGCACTACCCGTGGGATCTCCAGGTATACAGAAAACTGGACCAATTAAAGAAAGGAAAAGAGGTATACCAAACAAGGGATCACCACATTATCAAACAATTAAGAGTAAATTTTATTGTACAAAAAGCCACATGTCCGCACCGGAGGTGTGGCACACACAAAAGGTAATAAAAACACTTAAAAGCCCATGGCATAAACCAATCACATTGGGAAACAATATATATAGTATATAATGTATATAACAAATAACTATATAGATACAATATGCGTAACCTCTCCTTAGTGCAACAGACATATATTATAGATAATATCTACACATTGCATAGCTACAACAATAATCCTAAATATTGGATCAGTTGGATATACCGCAGATAATAATACAACAATTTACCACACTATATGCAGTTTGAAGAGGCCTAGGCCTCCAAATATCCAGAAGAAAAAGATGCTAAATGAACATCAGGCTGCGATATTGACTCTTAGTGTGACTGGCTAAAGAGTATTATTTATATGGGGACAACATCACTAAACACCAGTGTAGCCCAAAAAATCAGGGCAGTTCATCTACACCAAGCCTTCAGGGTCCCTTGGGTCTATACTCACTATCGGTGAGAAGCCAGAAAAATACCAAAAGAACATGCAAATGGAAGTCGCATCAGGAGAGGGTTTCCCAAGGGATAACCCCACGCGTATCGCCACCTCTAAGGGTGGCTTCCTCAGGGGAAAAAGAGAAAGCTATGTGCCACTTCAGTGTGTGCCCTATATATACAAGAAATTCATTAGGACTCACCAGTGCCGCAGCTGGAGAATCTCATATGTTTGCCGCGTTCTAATGGCGGCCGCCATCTTGCCTAGGTCATGTGGCAGACAGGTATACGCCCCCAATTCCTACTGCGCATGCGTTGGTCGTAAACAAGTAGCGCTTTTTAAAAAATACCACTATATGTCCCTAAGCATGTCAATTTACTGACATGCACTCTAGCGGCACCTGAAAACTGCGATTCCATGATTGATTTAGTATATACATCTAAGTATAACGCCGGCTGTCTAGTTTGTATCACATGATAACAGAGAGGGGAGGAGCATCCCCATCTCATACTGGGCATGCGCAGGTATTCAGAATGCCGATAGGTTATAACAACATACACAGTGCAGCGTTATAGGTATTGAATATGGACGCATAATATAAGAACTTCACCCATATATATAAACAGATGCACATATTCATGTGAGAGCAGAAATTCACAGCAGATATCGCCGAAAAAGCACTCCATTACACTATCTGCACTTAGGTAGGAGAATGATGCTAGTACAAAGCTTTTTCAGCCTCTTTAATCGCATGGGGGGCAGCAATAATTCCCCAGCTCAATATCCAGCCCAAAGTACAGAGCAATCCAGGTTTATATCAAACCAAACAGGATGAGCAAAGAGCAGGGCAATAGTAAGTCTGCACGCAGACATGAGTTTCATTTGACCAATATGTGATCAATAATATAGATGTCCAATGATCAGAATATGATCACCATTATATTCATTTGGTTAATGCAAACAAAGCCCGTCCTAACATGCTGTTTCCAGCAGGTGCTGTGCGTATGCGGGAATCGTCGTCATTAGATGATACAAGATATTGCCCCTGTGGGGACATGCTCATACAGAAAAGGGCCGCATGTCAAAACCCATCAGGGTGACATACGGTCCCAGCCAATGTAAAAGCACCAGCAGAACTCGCCATAAATAGGACTAAATAGGACTCTAGCCCACCGTTCCACCCTGAAGGCAATATGCTATGCAGCAGGCGAATCAGGGTGGAACAAAGAGCAAGAGGACCAGATTACAGAACATGGAAATCCCATACTCGAAATATAATCGCAATTATATTTATTCAGGTGATACAACCAAAGTTCATCGGAAAGCGCTGTTTCCAGCAGGTATCATACATATTTAGGGCTCATCAATATTAGATAATACATAATATTGCCCTTAGGGAGACATGCCCAAACACAAAAGCAAGACCACACGTCACAAAAAAAGGGTGACATAAGGTCCTAGCCAGTGCAGACGCAAATCTCCCCATGTAGGGCTTTGGCCCACTAATCTACCCTGAAGGCAAGGTGTAGTAACTATAGGCGGATTATGATAAAACAGGGAGCATAGGGTTGTGGAGACCACATACAGGGTGGAAATCAGTCAAAAACCCTCGGATTAGTATTGCAGAAGATTAATCAAGGAGTGATCATAGTCAGAGAAAAGTAGTCAAGCTCACCCAGAGCTCTCAAAACATGGAAATAGTCGGCAGACTCATCCATCCAACCTCAAAGACAAAGTAGACAGTGCGCCATAGTAACCCCTCATGAGATATGATTAGGAGCACTATGATTACATCAATGGAAAGAATGCATAATAAGAATAAAAGTTAACAAGGAGGAAAAGGGTTGTCCTTCAAAGGTCCATAGATTTCATCTAGGGATGAGTATAAATATAGAAGATCAAACCAAAGAGGGTATTCGATGTGGTTTGGTTTAATAACCCCCGCTGTCATAGTCCTTTCTTTTTATTTCTTTCTTCTTTCTCTTTCTATTTTTGTATACCTCTTCATTTTTTCTCTCTTTTTCCTTTTCCCTTTTCCTTGTTCCCCTTCTCACTTCTCTCCTTCCAAGACGTCATGCACAAGTATATGTCCATGAGATCTCATTGAAACAATTGAGAAACCTCATCAGGTTAGGTCGGCACCGCAAGGATGGTAGGAAAATGCTCCAATATTAAAAGTCCGATGTTCTCATCGTGTCAGCTCTTCCCTCATCTTTCATCCTAGATGTCCTTCTTCACATTCTACTTGCTCGAATATCACCTCCTAACCAGAAAACAGGAGACTGGTGAGCAACAGAGACAAACGAGATGACAAAAATAGCTTGTGAGGACCCACAGTTTCAGATGATGTTATAGAAACCCGTATACAGTAATTCTTCATTTAGGCCGTGTGGAGCCAGACTCTTAAGGGTGTAAATCCACCGGGATTCCTTCCGAAGGAGTTCCTTGGTACAGTCCCCACCCCTAATATTCTGTCTAACAGAGTCAACGATCATTATCTTAACCGTGTTGAAACGCCCTCCATGATGGGTAAGGAAGTGGGCAGCTACCGAGGTAAGCACTTTGCCCTTCTTTAGGTCTGTGCTAGCCGTGTTGATATTTGAAAAGTGCTGTTGTACCCTCCTTCTTACCTCCTGTGTGGTTTCACCGACATACAGTTTGGGACAGCTGCAGATAAGGACATACACAGCGTTCCTGGTCCGGCAGTTGTAATAAGCACCAGAAGAAATTCGCCTAGGAGAAATAGGTAGGGAGAAATGGTCATCAGCCACCATAAAAGGGCACACTGTGCATGCTCCACAGGGAAAGGTTCCTTTCAATCTAACGCCGGTGCCCAGGCTCTGCTTCGGTCTGATGAAATGACTGCTTGAGAGGATACCCCGTAGATTCTGGGCCCTCCTTGCTACCAACCTTGGTTTTACGCCCAAAAAGGGAATCAGCTTTTTATCACTTCGTAGAATATCCCAATTATTGTGAAGCAAACCATAGAGATCTTGCCACTGGTTATTAAATGGTGTGATGATACTCACAATTGTCTGTTTTGTCCGTATTTTCGGTTGGAGTAGGGTCTGTCGTTCTATAGACTTGCAGGTTTGTAGTGCTCCAGAGACCACCCTCCTCGGGTATCCCCTTTTGCGGAACCTGTTGGTCAGATCAAGGGCATGTGATTCAAAATCGATGTTATTACTACAGTTCCTTTTCACCCTCATAAACTGCCCCTTAGGGATGCCGTTTTTAACATGCGTTGGGTGAAAACTGCTATAATGTAGCAGACTGTTAGTTGCTGTGGGCTTACGATATAAAGCCGTGCAAATGGTCCCTTCTGTTTTCGTGATTCGAAGATCAAGAAACTCAACAGACTCAGAGGAGATGTTGGAAGTCAAATTGATATTCAGACTGTTGTTATTCAAGGTGGCAATGAATAATTCGCATTGATCAAGGGTCCCCGACCAGAAAAACAAGATATCGTCGATATATCTAAACCACCGGACCACATTGGTTTTGTACTGTTCCAGGGTGTAGACATATAGCTCCTCCCACCACCCTAAAAAGATATTAGCATAGGGTGGTGCGCAGCACGCCCCCATAGCGGTCCCAGACGTCTGGCGGTAATAGACTCTGTCAAACAAGAAATAGTTCCTGTCGAGCACTAGGAAAAGTAAATCCAGAATAAAAGAATCGTGCCTCCTGTTCCCAGTTGTTTTATTGTCAAGGAAAAAAGACACCGCCATTGATCCCAGCTTATGGTCAATTGAGGTATATAGGGACTCCACATCTAAAGTAACCAAAAGGGTCTCAGGTGGAACTTCCAATTGTGCCAGTTGGTCAATTAGGTGAGTAGAGTCCCTCACATAAGAAGGAGAAGATTGTGCCAATGGTTGGAGATAGAAGTCCAAGTAGATACAAGGCCTCTCCAGTAAACCACCAATCCCTGAGACTATTGGCCTACCCGGAGGCTCCGGACGGCCTTTATGAATTTTGGGTAACATGTAAAATGTTGGTGTTACTGGGTCCTTTGTTGTTAAAAAATTTTTTTCCTTCAAAGTTATGGTACCTTGATCATGCGCTGTGGTCAGGAATCTATCCAGATTCTTTTTGAAAGTGCTCGTTGGATCTGATGGTAACGCTGTATAGCATTCTTTGTTGGATAACTGTCTCTTCGCCTCCCTAGTGTACATTTCTGTTGGCCACAACACCACATTCCCACCCTTGTCGGCTTCCTTTATCAGGAATTCCTTGTTGTCCCTCAATTTAGACAGGATACGTCTCTCTCCAATGCTTAGGTTATTAGCTCTATTCCCATCTAATTTGAGCTTCTCAATGTCTTTACACATCTTATTAAAGAAGATCCCAACCGCTGGACAAAGACCAAGGGGGGGTGTGGCTTGGGACAAGAGTCGCCCCGCAAAAGGGATCTTCTTACCAGCTTGTCGCTCGTTTTCTTCCAGGAGGTCCAGGAGATCGTTAAACACCTGGTGGTCCTCAGGAGGCAGTGTATTAATAAGCTCGGGTCGACTGTAAAGATATTTAAATGTTAGTTGACGGCAAAAGAGGTAAATGTCTTTTGTTACAGTGAATTTATCCAACCTGCTCATGGGTGCAAAAGATAGTCCCCTCATAAGCAAATTGGTTTCCACTTCGGACAGTTGGTATTCGGAAAGATTTACTATTTGTAGATCTCTTAGATTACCTGTTACCAGTTCTGCCTCCGGCTCCTTGTTTGCCTCTGTAGGGGTGATCGCCAAGGTTGAGCTCTCCTGTTCCTTCTCTTGGTGTTTTGATTTCCGACGGCCCCTCCTGGTACGCTTTCTGGGTCGCTTGTATCCGTTGATAAAAAAAGATCACTAGAGGAAGCTTCAGAGGTCGCTGGAGCACTAATGGGTTCCTGATTAGCTAGTCTACGCTTGTTGCCCCTATGTGACCACTTATAGGCCCTATTCTCAGCGTAATCGCTTCTATCTCGTTGGAACTTACTCTTTTTACCCTTGATAATATCTTTTTCGTAATTGTCAAGGATATTTTTCAGTTTCTCCTGAAATGGGGCTACTACTGTCTGTAGGTCTTGCTGTTTAAGTATATGTTCTTTATTGTTTATCTCCTCCTTTAGTTGGGCGAGGAGGGAACGATCATGTTCGATTAGCATATCCAGAAGTATAATCGAGCATGTCTGCAATCCCTGCTCCCATGTGATTCTAAACTGTGCATCAGTCTCCCAGGCCGGGAATATTTGTACTCTAAGACCCCTCGGTGTGATTTTGAGTTTTTTATACTCTTCTAGGGTTCTGATGTTCCACCACACTTTGGTTACTCTTTTATGCAAGTTGATCAAATTTTGCATAAGTTGTTGATTCTCATCCTGTAAACCACCTGTACCACCAGTTGCCCCAGAATTAAAAGGGGCACCAAAAATATCTGTGGATTGACAAGACCAGGCTGCTTCTCTAGCTGCTAAATCCATATGGTTTAATTGTACAACACTATAAACTCCAAATACACTCGTCAATAATACAATAAATTTGGCTAAATACCAAACAGAAGAGTGAAAGGGTGTGCCACCTTCCAGAAACGGAGCAAAAATGCACCTGGAAAGGACAAACACAAGGAGAGGAAGGGCACTACCCGTGGGATCTCCAGGTATACAGAAAACTGGACCAATTAAAGAAAGGAAAAGAGGTATACCAAACAAGGGATCACCACATTATCAAACAATTAAGAGTAAATTTTATTGTACAAAAAGCCACATGTCCGCACCGGAGGTGTGGCACACACAAAAGGTAATAAAAACACTTAAAAGCCCATGGCATAAACCAATCACATTGGGAAACAATATATATAGTATATAATGTATATAACAAATAACTATATAGATACAATATGCGTAACCTCTCCTTAGTGCAACAGACATATATTATAGATAATATCTACACATTGCATAGCTACAACAATAATCCTAAATATTGGATCAGTTGGATATACCGCAGATAATAATACAACAATTTACCACACTATATGCAGTTTGAAGAGGCCTAGGCCTCCAAATATCCAGAAGAAAAAGATGCTAAATGAACATCAGGCTGCGATATTGACTCTTAGTGTGACTGGCTAAAGAGTATTATTTATATGGGGACAACATCACTAAACACCAGTGTAGCCCAAAAAATCAGGGCAGTTCATCTACACCAAGCCTTCAGGGTCCCTTGGGTCTATACTCACTATCGGTGAGAAGCCAGAAAAATACCAAAAGAACATGCAAATGGAAGTCGCATCAGGAGAGGGTTTCCCAAGGGATAACCCCACGCGTATCGCCACCTCTAAGGGTGGCTTCCTCAGGGGAAAAAGAGAAAGCTATGTGACACTTCAGTGTGTGCCCTATATATACAAGAAATTCATTAGGACTCACCAGTGCCGCAGCTGGAGAATCTCATATGTTTGCCGCGTTCTAATGGCGGCCGCCATCTTGCCTAGGTCATGTGGCAGACAGGTATACGCCCCCAATTCCTACTGCGCATGCGTTGGTCGTAAACAAGTAGCGCTTTTTAAAAAATACCACTATATGTCCCTAAGCATGTCAATTTACTGACATGCACTCTAGCGGCACCTGAAAACTGCGATTCCATGATTGATTTAGTATATACATCTAAGTATAACGCCGGCTGTCTAGTTTGTATCACATGATAACAGAGAGGGGAGGAGCATCCCCATCTCATACTGGGCATGCGCAGGTATTCAGAATGCCGATAGGTTATAACAACATACACAGTGCAGCGTTATAGGTATTGAATATGGACGCATAATATAAGAACTTCACCCATATATATAAACAGATGCACATATTCATGTGAGAGCAGAAATTCACAGCAGATATCGCCGAAAAAGCACTCCATTACACTATCTGCACTTAGGTAGGAGAATGATGCTAGTACAAAGCTTTTTCAGCCTCTTTAATCGCATGGGGGGCAGCAATAATTCCCCAGCTCAATATCCAGCCCAAAGTACAGAGCAATCCAGGTTTATATCAAACCAAACAGGATGAGCAAAGAGCAGGGCAATAGTAAGTCTGCACGCAGACATGAGTTTCATTTGACCAATATGTGATCAATAATATAGATGTCCAATGATCAGAATATGATCACCATTATATTCATTTGGTTAATGCAAACAAAGCCCGTCCTAACATGCTGTTTCCAGCAGGTGCTGTGCGTATGCGGGAATCGTCGTCATTAGATGATACAAGATATTGCCCCTGTGGGGACATGCTCATACAGAAAAGGGCCGCATGTCAAAACCCATCAGGGTGACATACGGTCCCAGCCAATGTAAAAGCACCAGCAGAACTCGCCATAAATAGGACTAAATAGGACTCTAGCCCACCGTTCCACCCTGAAGGCAATATGCTATGCAGCAGGCGAATCAGGGTGGAACAAAGAGCAAGAGGACCAGATTACAGAACATGGAAATCCCATACTCGAAATATAATCGCAATTATATTTATTCAGGTGATACAACCAAAGTTCATCGGAAAGCGCTGTTTCCAGCAGGTATCATACATATTTAGGGCTCATCAATATTAGATAATACATAATATTGCCCTTAGGGAGACATGCCCAAACACAAAAGCAAGACCACACGTCACAAAAAAAAAAGGGTGACATAAGGTCCTAGCCAGTGCAGACGCAAATCTCCCCATGTAGGGCTTTGGCCCACTAATCTACCCTGAAGGCAAGGTGTAGTAACTATAGGCGGATTATGATAAAACAGGGAGCATAGGGTTGTGGAGACCACATACAGGGTGGAAATCAGTCAAAAACCCTCGGATTAGTATTGCAGAAGATTAATCAAGGAGTGATCATAGTCAGAGAAAAGTAGTCAAGCTCACCCAGAGCTCTCAAAACATGGAAATAGTCGGCAGACTCATCCATCCAACCTCAAAGACAAAGTAGACAGTGCGCCATAGTAACCCCTCATGAGATATGATTAGGAGCACTATGATTACATCAATGGAAAGAATGCATAATAAGAATAAAAGTTAACAAGGAGGAAAAGGGTTGTCCTTCAAAGGTCCATAGATTTCATCTAGGGATGAGTATAAATATAGAAGATCAAACCAAAGAGGGTATTCGATGTGGTTTGGTTTAATAACCCCCGCTGTCATAGTCCTTTCTTTTTATTTATTTTTCCATGTTCTGTAATCTGGTCCTCTTGCTCTTTGTTCCACCCTGATTCGCCTGCTGCATAGCATATTGCCTTCAGGGTGGAACGGTGGGCTAGAGTCCTATTTAGTCCTATTTATGGCGAGTTCTGCTGGTGCTTTTACATTGGCTGGGACCGTATGTCACCCTGATGGGTTTTGACATGCGGCCCTTTTCTGTATGAGCATGTCCCCACAGGGGCAATATCTTGTATCATCTAATGACGACGATTCCCGCATACGCACAGCACCTGCTGGAAACAGCATGTTAGGACGGGCTTTGTTTGCATTAACCAAATGAATATAATGGTGATCATATTCTGATCATTGGACATCTATATTATTGATCACATATTGGTCAAATGAAACTCATGTCTGCGTGCAGACTTACTATTGCCCTGCTCTTTGCTCATCCTGTTTGGTTTGATATAAACCTGGATTGCTCTGTACTTTGGGCTGGATATTGAGCTGGGGAATTATTGCTGCCCCCCATGCGATTAAAGAGGCTGAAAAAGCTTTGTACTAGCATCATTCTCCTACCTAAGTGCAGATAGTGTAATGGAGTGCTTTTTCGGCGATATCTGCTGTGAATTTCTGCTCTCACATGAATATGTGCATCTGTTTATATATATGGGTGAAGTTCTTATATTATGCGTCCATATTCAATACCTATAACGCTGCACTGTGTATGTTGTTATAACCTATCGGCATTCTGAATACCTGCGCATGCCCAGTATGAGATGGGGATGCTCCTCCCCTCTCTGTTATCATGTGATACAAACTAGACAGCCGGCGTTATACTTAGATGTATATACTAAATCAATCATGGAATCGCAGTTTTCAGGTGCCGCTAGAGTGCATGTCAGTAAATTGACATGCTTAGGGACATATAGTGGTATTTTTTAAAAAGCGCTACTTGTTTACGACCAACGCATGCGCAGTAGGAATTGGGGGCGTATACCTGTCTGCCACATGACCTAGGCAAGATGGCGGCCGCCATTAGAACGCGGCAAACATATGAGATTCTCCAGCTGCGGCACTGGTGAGTCCTAATGAATTTCTTGTATATATAGGGCACACACTGAAGTGTCACATAGCTTTCTCTTTTTCCCCTGAGGAAGCCACCCTTAGAGGTGGCGATACGCGTGGGGTTATCCCTTGGGAAACCCTCTCCTGATGCGACTTCCATTTGCATGTTCTTTTGGTATTTTTCTGGCTTCTCACCGATAGTGAGTATAGACCCAAGGGACCCTGAAGGCTTGGTGTAGATGAACTGCCCTGATTTTTTGGGCTACACTGGTGTTTAGTGATGTTGTCCCCATATAAATAATACTCTTTAGCCAGTCACACTAAGAGTCAATATCGCAGCCTGATGTTCATTTAGCATCTTTTTCTTCTGGATATTTGGAGGCCTAGGCCTCTTCAAACTGCATATAGTGTGGTAAATTGTTGTATTATTATCTGCGGTATATCCAACTGATCCAATATTTAGGATTATTGTTGTAGCTATGCAATGTGTAGATATTATCTATAATATATGTCTGTTGCACTAAGGAGAGGTTACGCATATTGTATCTATATAGTTATTTGTTATATACATTATATACTATATATATTGTTTCCCAATGTGATTGGTTTATGCCATGGGCTTTTAAGTGTTTTTATTACCTTTTGTGTGTGCCACACCTCCGGTGCGGACATGTGGCTTTTTGTACAATAAAATTTACTCTTAATTGTTTGATAATGTGGTGATCCCTTGTTTGGTATACCTCTTTTCCTTTCTTTAATTGGTCCAGTTTTCTGTATACCTGGAGATCCCACGGGTAGTGCCCTTCCTCTCCTTGTGTTTGTCCTTTCCAGGTGCATTTTTGCTCCGTTTCTGGAAGGTGGCACACCCTTTCACTCTTCTGTTTGGTATTTAGCCAAATTTATTGTATTATTGACGAGTGTATTTGGAGTTTATAGTGTTGTACAATTAAACCATATGGATTTAGCAGCTAGAGAAGCAGCCTGGTCTTGTCAATCCACAGATATTTTTGGTGCCCCTTTTAATTCTGGGGCAACTGGTGGTACAGGTGGTTTACAGGATGAGAATCAACAACTTATGCAAAATTTGATCAACTTGCATAAAAGAGTAACCAAAGTGTGGTGGAACATCAGAACCCTAGAAGAGTATAAAAAACTCAAAATCACACCGAGGGGTCTTAGAGTACAAATATTCCCGGCCTGGGAGACTGATGCACAGTTTAGAATCACATGGGAGCAGGGATTGCAGACATGCTCGATTATACTTCTGGATATGCTAATCGAACATGATCGTTCCCTCCTCGCCCAACTAAAGGAGGAGATAAACAATAAAGAACATATACTTAAACAGCAAGACCTACAGACAGTAGTAGCCCCATTTCAGGAGAAACTGAAAAATATCCTTGACAATTACGAAAAAGATATTATCAAGGGTAAAAAGAGTAAGTTCCAACGAGATAGAAGCGATTACGCTGAGAATAGGGCCTATAAGTGGTCACATAGGGGCAACAAGCGTAGACTAGCTAATCAGGAACCCATTAGTGCTCCAGCGACCTCTGAAGCTTCCTCTAGTGATCTTTTTTTATCAACGGATACAAGCGACCCAGAAAGCGTACCAGGAGGGGCCGTCGGAAATCAAAACACCAAGAGAAGGAACAGGAGAGCTCAACCTTGGCGATCACCCCTACAGAGGCAAACAAGGAGCCGGAGGCAGAACTGGTAACAGGTAATCTAAGAGATCTACAAATAGTAAATCTTTCCGAATACCAACTGTCCGAAGTGGAAACCAATTTGCTTATGAGGGGACTATCTTTTGCACCCATGAGCAGGTTGGATAAATTCACTGTAACAAAAGACATTTACCTCTTTTGCCGTCAACTAACATTTAAATATCTTTACAGTCGACCCGAGCTTATTAATACACTGCCTCCTGAGGACCACCAGGTGTTTAACGATCTCCTGGACCTCCTGGAAGAAAACGAGCGACAAGCTGGTAAGAAGATCCCTTTTGCGGGGCGACTCTTGTCCCAAGCCACACCCCCCCTTGGTCTTTGTCCAGCGGTTGGGATCTTCTTTAATAAGATGTGTAAAGACATTGAGAAGCTCAAATTAGATGGGAATAGAGCTAATAACCTAAGCATTGGAGAGAGACGTATCCTGTCTAAATTGAGGGACAACAAGGAATTCCTGATAAAGGAAGCCGACAAGGGTGGGAATGTGGTGTTGTGGCCAACAGAAATGTACACTAGGGAGGCGAAGAGACAGTTATCCAACAAAGAATGCTATACAGCGTTACCATCAGATCCAACGAGCACTTTCAAAAAGAATCTGGATAGATTCCTGACCACAGCGCATGATCAAGGTACCATAACTTTGAAGGAAAAAAATTTTTTAACAACAAAGGACCCAGTAACACCAACATTTTACATGTTACCCAAAATTCATAAAGGCCGTCCGGAGCCTCCGGGTAGGCCAATAGTCTCAGGGATTGGTGGTTTACTGGAGAGGCCTTGTATCTACTTGGACTTCTATCTCCAACCATTGGCACAATCTTCTCCTTCTTATGTGAGGGACTCTACTCACCTAATTGACCAACTGGCACAATTGGAAGTTCCACCTGAGACCCTTTTGGTTACTTTAGATGTGGAGTCCCTATATACCTCAATTGACCATAAGCTGGGATCAATGGCGGTGTCTTTTTTCCTTGACAATAAAACAACTGGGAACAGGAGGCACGATTCTTTTATTCTGGATTTACTTTTCCTAGTGCTCGACAGGAACTATTTCTTGTTTGACAGAGTCTATTACCGCCAGACGTCTGGGACCGCTATGGGGGCGTGCTGCGCACCACCCTATGCTAATATCTTTTTAGGGTGGTGGGAGGAGCTATATGTCTACACCCTGGAACAGTACAAAACCAATGTGGTCCGGTGGTTTAGATATATCGACGATATCTTGTTTTTCTGGTCGGGGACCCTTGATCAATGCGAATTATTCATTGCCACCTTGAATAACAACAGTCTGAATATCAATTTGACTTCCAACATCTCCTCTGAGTCTGTTGAGTTTCTTGATCTTCGAATCACGAAAACAGAAGGGACCATTTGCACGGCTTTATATCGTAAGCCCACAGCAACTAACAGTCTGCTACATTATAGCAGTTTTCACCCAACGCATGTTAAAAACGGCATCCCTAAGGGGCAGTTTATGAGGGTGAAAAGGAACTGTAGTAATAACATCGATTTTGAATCACATGCCCTTGATCTGACCAACAGGTTCCGCAAAAGGGGATACCCGAGGAGGGTGGTCTCTGGAGCACTACAAACCTGCAAGTCTATAGAACGACAGACCCTACTCCAACCGAAAATACGGACAAAACAGACAATTGTGAGTATCATCACACCATTTAATAACCAGTGGCAAGATCTCTATGGTTTGCTTCACAATAATTGGGATATTCTACGAAGTGATAAAAAGCTGATTCCCTTTTTGGGCGTAAAACCAAGGTTGGTAGCAAGGAGGGCCCAGAATCTACGGGGTATCCTCTCAAGCAGTCATTTCATCAGACCGAAGCAGAGCCTGGGCACCGGCGTTAGATTGAAAGGAACCTTTCCCTGTGGAGCATGCACAGTGTGCCCTTTTATGGTGGCTGATGACCATTTCTCCCTACCTATTTCTCCTAGGCGAATTTCTTCTGGTGCTTATTACAACTGCCGGACCAGGAACGCTGTGTATGTCCTTATCTGCAGCTGTCCCAAACTGTATGTCGGTGAAACCACACAGGAGGTAAGAAGGAGGGTACAACAGCACTTTTCAAATATCAACACGGCTAGCACAGACCTAAAGAAGGGCAAAGTGCTTACCTCGGTAGCTGCCCACTTCCTTACCCATCATGGAGGGCGTTTCAACACGGTTAAGATAATGATCGTTGACTCTGTTAGACAGAATATTAGGGGTGGGGACTGTACCAAGGAACTCCTTCGGAAGGAATCCCGGTGGATTTACACCCTTAAGAGTCTGGCTCCACACGGCCTAAATGAAGAATTACTGTACACGGGTTTCTATAACATCATCTGAAACTGTGGGTCCTCACAAGCTATTTTTGTCATCTCGTTTGTCTCTGTTGCTCACCAGTCTCCTGTTTTCTGGTTAGGAGGTGATATTCGAGCAAGTAGAATGTGAAGAAGGACATCTAGGATGAAAGATGAGGGAAGAGCTGACACGATGAGAACATCGGACTTTTAATATTGGAGCATTTTCCTACCATCCTTGCGGTGCCGACCTAACCTGATGAGGTTTCTCAATTGTTTCAATGAGATCTCATGGACATATACTTGTGCATGACGTCTTGGAAGGAGAGAAGTGAGAAGGGGAACAAGGAAAAGGGAAAAGGAAAAAGAGAGAAAAAATGAAGAGGTATACAAAAATAGAAAGAGAAAGAAGAAAGAAATAAAAAGAAAGGACTATGACAGCGGGGGTTATTAAACCAACCACATCGAATACCCTCTTTGGTTTGATCTTCTATATTTATACTCATCCCTAGATGAAATCTATGGA